>NC_039281.1:3873780-3959268 GCF_003368295.1 Carassius auratus | reverse complement strand
AAATGTCATGAAGCGCTCCAAATACATGTGCCTTTGGGAAAAGAGAGAGAGAGGACCAACATTAGATCCAACTGCTAATGAATGATCCACAAAGTGCCCTTACACAACTATAAACACCCCTGCTGAGATCAATAAATGGTTTCTTACACAGTCCGCTTGTCCTGACGCATGAGTTTGGATGAGAACTCACTGAGAATGTCAAGAAAAGCCAAGTTGAGGGGAGGATGTCCCTCCCCCTGAGGATTGGGCTCTTTGAAAGCAAACTCAATACCGTCCCTTTAAAGAGAAAGAAAGATGGGGTGTAAACATGCAACTCGACACACAACTGGTTTTTCTGCCAAGAGGAAATGAATGGAAGCTTACTTGTGTAACATAGCGATGGCCTCTCTGGTTTTGACCTGATCCAGACCAAATGTCAGAGAGAAGCGTCGAGCGAGCTCTTTAATGCCACAGAAAGCTGAGGATGAACGGTCAAAGCTGGGTCCTAGATCTGACAGCATCTCATTGAATAGCTGCTCTCAGCACAGGGAGAAAGACATGTCAAGGACCTGCGAGTAAAACCCGTTTTGATGGCAGATATCAAACCTTATAGTCACTGACCTGCTGTAAGCTCAGAATGAGTGTCTTTGCACACTGGATTTTGTCGATCTGTCTCGTCTTGCTCATAGTTTCCTTGATTATGTCACCGTAGTCATTGTAATACTGGACAGGAAACGGAGAAACTTGCATTTAAGTGAATAATAAAGTGTAGCATGATCTGACAATGCATATTCAAAGAATAAGCAGACTTCACCCTCATGTATTGCTTGAAAATATCTGCACCAGTGTTCATCTCAACAACATTGTAAATAATGAGTTTGCAGTATGCGGCCAGCAGGTTTCGCCTCTTGTGCAAAGCTTCGATTTTACTGGCTTCATCATCTTGCTGCCCATCTGTTCGAAAACAAAGGGAAAAAGACCTTCAAATACTGCTCATGAAACAGCTTGTACTAGAAGGAAAACTGCTGCCCTCTAGTGGCCACCTTTTAAACGCTGCTACTGACAACAAATGAAGCATGACAAGTTGATATTTGTCCAACAACTCTCCTTTTAAACTAGTCTGTCTACTTCAGCTAAAGCTATGTGCACAACAGGATTAAGTGTTGCTAGGAGTCTCTAATCTCTAAATCAATTAAACGCTTCTAAAGCCAATTTCCTTTGTGTTGTCTTAGTGTTCGCATTCAACAGCCAGGGGAACTAAATCCATTCAGCAAAGCCTGTTGGTTCTAACTGAAAGTCATTATGCCATTAGCAGTGATAGACCTGTGCTGTTGCTGTCTTCATCCTGGTCAATGAAGACGTGGTCCAGGATGAAATTGAGAAGATCGGACTGCAGGGATGCCTCGGGGTTGTATACTAAGGGCTCGAGAGCTTCCCTCCCACCTGAGACGATCTGATGGCTGAAGATCAGCAGCAGGTCACAGAGGATGGTGAAGGCCTGAGGGAGAACATACACTCAGGTACAGGCTGTTTGAGGAATGAGGGATAGTGACTTGTTGTGACCACTGATACAGACCTGCTCTTTGACGGCGGTGTTAACGCTGGTTAGGTAACGCTGGCACATTAGACAAAATGCCCCTCATCTGCTTCCTCAGAGTCAACATGTCCTCCTACAGAGACCAAATGCTTTGTTGACATCCAACAAACCACAGCAAATAAGGCGAGAGGATGAATGCATACGAATCATATGAATGGGAGCTACCTTTTTAGAAGTGCCCTCAGAGACCTTGGCTAAACTCCAAAGAATGACGTAATGTGTGCACTGCAGTGCGTGAATGACAATCTGAAACGTCCAGAGAGACAGTGATGTTACCCAACAATCATGACGCAAAAGCAAAGTTTCAGCTGATTTCGAGCTGTTATTTCTACATATGCTTGGTTGTCTCGGAGTAAAAACAAAATACAGAAAAACAGGTAATTGTGAGATAAAGTAAAAAAATATGAAACAAAATCACGGTGTGAACAAAATCAATTGTGAGGCTTCAAGATATAGCGTTCTAAAAAAGGCACAATCACACAAATTAGTCAATTATATATAAATTGATCACAATTATGAGAACGATGAATCTTAAGTTGCAAGTATGAGAAATAATCACAATCGTGAAAGCAGAAGCCTCAATTGTGACACATGAATTTACTATTAAATGAGAAAGACAATTCATATAAAGTAACAATTGTGAAAAGTGTCATTAAGTCTGGCCCAGTCAGGCACTACCTCAATAATTCTTCATATGCACGTCAATACCTGCTCAGGCATGTCTCCGTTTTCAATACCAGTGTTCAGTAACTTGTAATTGCTGGTGAAGAGGTCCCATTTGGAAAGGTCATGAGCACTAAACACAAAAAAAAGGATTGGAATGGGTGTTAGAAAAGTAAATTACAGCCTTCACCTAAAGTGAAAGGTAAACAATTGCTAAAGCCCCTTTCACACTGCATGCCAGACCCGGCAAATTGCCGGAACATTGCCGGGTCGCATTCTGTGTGAAAGCAAACACGTCCCGGGATTGGTTCCGAGTTGGGGACCTAGTAAATTGCCGGGTTCAGTCCCGGGACGATCGCTGTGTGAACAAAAGCCAGATCTAATGCCGTGTTGAATTGATGACGCACGTTATTGCCCGACTCTTTTACCAGGTGTTTTGAAGGAAGATCATAGTTTGTGACAAAAAAATATGAGCAAACTGTAATGAAGCAGAGATCAGTTAGTTCCTCACTTTCCGTGCTGAAGCTGAGATCGTTCGCTAGCTTCAGTGAAAGTATAATGTGTCTAATGTTTTCGACTCGTGCATTCCACGTCACACACTGATGTCACTTGTGGTTACGGGACCTTAACGGGTTCTGTGTGAAAGCACTCACATATTCCAGGTAATCACTGGCAGTGTGAAAGTGCAAAATCTAGCGACCCGGGAACAATTGCCGGGACACATTACCCGTGTATTTGCCAGAATCGCAGTGTGAAAGGGGCTTAATACTCAGGGAGGTGAGACAGGGAAGCCTTACTTGTGGAAAGCTGTGATCCTCTTCAGTGTGGACAGAACTTGATAAGCATCATCTTCATCTGGGTCTTCACCCTGTGGGAAAAAAAACAAGTTATATATAAAGACATCTGCAACTTTCTCAGCTTCTGTTGGATTGTGGCAACATTAAGAAATAAGTAGTTTGAATTGAGTACAAGGGAAGTTAAATTTACTACTGACTGACTAGTAAGATAAGTCTACTGGCCTGTCTTAAAAAATGCTCTGAATAATAAAGGCTATATTAGGGTCAAGTACATAAGAACGTAATCATATGCATTTTTTTAGGGTTGTTCACAAAATATGCAGTCTTGTGTTTGTGATTTTTTTTAACGGAATCTGAAATATTTGAACATTTCCTATACAAATATAAACAAACACACGCACACACACATACACACACACACACACACACGCACGCACGCACACAGATGCTACTGTTATTTTTTTAATTACTTACTGACTGCCATTGTCTAACAAATTGTTAGATTTCACTTGGATTTATGTTAGAACACAACACAATAATATTTTTTTTTACTAAATTAAGTAGTTAAGTTAGAGATGGAGAACTAATCAGGCTCATCTATACAATATATAAATATACTCTTGCCAAACATCAAAGTGCTCCTGACGCTCCACCCTGAGCCACCCGCTGTCCTCACCTCCTGCAGGAAGTCCTCCAGTAGCCTGTTGAACTTGTCCACTTGCTCATCCAAGAGCTGGCTACGGGCGATATCCACCCCGGTTAAAGATAGTGAACTCCTCGTTGCACAGGGCATGGTAGGTTTTAGAGCAAGCCTCGAGTACATCTGTGTCTGTGTGCTTCTCCACAATCTCTCTGATTTGTCTTAACAATGAATCCAGGTGCTGTGTAAGAAAAAAAAATTGCTTTCATTTGTATGCTGCACAATCAGCCTATTGTAAATAATCTGTTCATTCAGCGCATTTATTCTGTTTGAACGATATGCAATTCAGACCTTTTCCAAACGCCCTGTGGTATAGATCTCCAGATCAAAAAACTGGGGCAGCTGCAGCAGATTTGTCACTTTCTCTGCATCCACAGAGTACTGTAAGAAAGGAGAGACAGAAAAAAAAACATCTATCAGTTTCAATGGTCTGTAAATACCAGTTGATGTTGCTTTAGATTTCAACAGGCTTTAACCTTTGCAAGTAATGCTGGCAATGCTATAGCAAAGATCTCCGTCATTCTCGTCCGGTCATCAAGCTGAGTCTTCTTCTCCTTCGCTGTCAGAACCTGAAACAAGATCAAGTGAGTATTGAGAACAGCATGTAACAGTTAATGTGTGAGAGCAGGGATCTGTCTTCAAGGGCTGGCCGATGTGTGTGGCATCAGGTCTTACCCTCTTGCCTGTGCCTCTGCCCACAGGAGGATGGCACTCTGCAGCCTGACGGATGGTGCACAGCATGATCTCTATCAGAGCCGTCTCCTGTCTGTCCGTCAGAGCTGGAACACACACACACACACACACACACAAAGGTAATTAATCTCCCACTTCCTTTAGAGCAGGTAAAAGTCAACCCTGTGTGTTCTGGTGGTGTGTCACTGGGTCGGACCTTCCTCTCCAGGCAGTGGCTCATCCAGTAGTAAGCTGATCATGCACTCCCAGTCCTTCAGGATCTCTGCTGCACAGTCCCACATACTGTCCACTAGGTAGGCTGCATGCTCGTGAAGCTGAGGATATATATAGGTAGGTAGTAAAAATTTTTATGACATGCCAGTAGCTGGAGCTATTTTCATGTCAAAATAAGTTTGTTTAAATACAGTGTGGAATGATTTAAATTAGAACATAATTATACAGATCTGCCATTTTGGGTTTTAAAATAGAGACTTTCAGGACTTCCAATGCTTCAATATTGAATTGTATTTCCCTTAAACTGTCTACAATGGAAGAAAACTGAAACACCACAGCTAACGTTGTATGCAGGAGGCTTTCTGCGAAAACTATTTAAAAATCATAATTTTTGCCATTCTGTTTAATAGCACTGGTTGAACTAAAATTGGCACCCTTCAACTTCATCATATGAACAGCACGGACTTGATTGACTGACACTTGATTCACAATGATGCTGTTGATGTTATCTCACCTCACTCTCCAAGAAGAAAAAGACAGCGGTTTTGATGAGGTTGGCATTCACGCTCTGTCTGCCTCGTCTCTTGGGCATGCTGTCATCTTCAGGGTCTCGATGACTGAACAGTCTGCGAACAAAGATGAAAATGTAAAGCTATTTAATTTACCTCAAGCTAGTGTTGTCTCATCACCATGTCTGTTCATACACATCTCCACAATTCTTTTAATGAATTTGAGTAGGTCGGAGACTGGGTTTATAGAAAAGCAGAAATGTGATGATTCCTGTACAGCTTCATGGGACATGAATGAGTGAGTGAGGATGAGTGAAACTCACTTCTTAAAGAGGAACTCTCCTGCTGCCACAGCGACGGGCCGGTGGGCTGAATACACAAGATGGTACACACTCTCACAGTCTTCTGCAGTCAGAACCTCATCACTGCTACTGTAAACCAAACAACAACAGCACATGAGCATCCTGTCATGCTGATTATCAAAGCTGGTTGTGTCTACAGTGTTGCCTGCACATTTCACTTTTTTTCACTTAGTGAACAGTGGTTTATTTTGATGTTATAACCACTCTGAAAGATTTAGCTGATTTGCTGCCACATTTCATATTATCATCAATGCGAAAAAACTGTTGTGCTGCTTAATATTCGATAGTGATGCATTTTTTATACATTTTTGATGAATACATATGTTAAATATCATGTTAAAAATCTTTCTACCACTTTTAATCAGTAATTGCTTCATTGCTGAAAAAAAAAACTCTTTAAACAACAAAAAAATGAACGATGTGTTGTCTTGACAATTGTTTTGTGTTCTTTCTAACTCATAACCAACTTATAAGTCGAATAAAATATAATTGCAAAATATAGATGCAAGAAACTGCTATAGAAGTATGTTTTACACGTACTGTAACACCAATGTGAGCAGTTTTATTGCTTGCACTGCAACGTCATACTCCTTGTCCAACGTCATGGACACAATGCGGTCCTGATGGAGACAAACAGACAACCCACTTTATTTTAAAATATTGAAAAGATCCATAAAAACTGACAAAGTCATTGAATTAATCTTAATAATTTCACAAAGGAGTATTCTGATGACTAGGTTCTGTGTTTGCTCTATTTTGGATGAGAAGCATCTCCAGATGGTTCTCTCACCTTGAAGCGGCTGGTGAAGAGCTCCAGCCTGGCATTGAGCTCACGGTTATGGTACAGCCCCTGCAGAGCCGTGAGACACTTCAGACGCACCTCACCTTGCTGAGAGGGAGAAAGGAAGAGTGTAATGGTTTCGTTCCAACTCCAGGATTGTGTCGTGACTAACTCCATCTGACTCTATATTTAGGGTTTAAAGAAAAAAGATTGAATCCTCACCTTGTCGTGCATCGTCCAGCCCACGTACTTCAGATAGCTGTCGTTAAGAAATGCATCACTGTACATTTTCATCCACACGCCAATCTCCTCGATGCAGATCGCCCGGATCTCTGCTATCGCATCACTGAGGAGGAATAACAGAAGTACTTAAGCCCACAGAGTATCACGGAGTATTCACTGAAGTATTAATTGGTGATTTAAGCTTGTGCTGGTAGAAAATCAACATTTATGAGAGTGCGTACCGATATCGGTGAACAAAGACACCCTTGAAAATGGCATTCATCATGTTCTCAATCTCATCTTGATTTTCTTGCAACTGTAAAGAAAATAACAATGCACTATAATCATTGCTGTAGGCAGTAAATGGCAACCTGCATTACTAATCAAAAGTTTGCATCTAAAAATCTAAAGTATATCTTATTGCTATTAAACTAAAAATGTAAAAAAAAAAAACCAACAACCTCATTACAGCCATTATACTGAGGAAACCTACTATTCTAATAGTCAATAGTCACATAAGTTATATTTGATAATACATACAATCTGCTACTATACAGAAAACAATTCAGTTTGTATAAAATAAAGCAATAAAACAATCTATGGTGCGAGTGCTGTATGCTTGCTCCACTGACTTGACCTGTAAGTGTTTTTCTGTACATACATCAATCGAGAGCATTCTACAGATGCTGTCATATTCCTCTAAACTAACAATATTACAACTAAACTTCTCTGTGTGTCCACGTGGTTTAATGCAATACTATCAAGACATCAATAAAACCTCTCACTCACACACGCAGATGGTGTAACAGCAGGGCCTGTTATTACATAACCCAGTTCATACAGCGCCAGTAAACAGCTTTCGTACTCAGGCAAGCTCTAGCCTCATGGATGCTGACAGAACGAGCTCTGTGGTTGACCCGAGAGACCTCACAATAACACTTTCTCATTAGAATAGGATTCTTTTTTTAAATTACTTTATCCATGTTTACTCAGCTTTAAATGAGGGGGAAAGCGTTTGTTTGGGTGGTCGTGTGCTTTTGTGGCTGTTGGCCAACAGAGGCGTAGGTGTTTGGAAAGAAGCAGCAAACGCTGCAGTGGCCTGGCAGCCTCACGCAAAGGGAAGTAAGTCTCCACAGGGAAAAGTGCAATGAAACCCGTTCCTCTGAAAGCTTCACTTATCCACTCTTCCCTTTTCAGCTTTCACGGTTGCTCAAAGACAACGTCAGCATGCAGAGTTTATTCAGACATATTCACCATCTCTGTCTCAGACAGCACTCACCTCCTTGCGTTTTTGAAGTAGAAGCTCTAGTCTGTCATTGGCCCTCTTGCCAATCATCTTGTTCCTCTCTGCTTCGTACTGCCGCTGAGTGTTGTCCATGTTGATGCTGAGGTTCAGAGCTACATTCACGAGGGCCGTCATCAACTTCATAGCTATGGGGAAAAAAAATGCATCTTGTTTGGACTAATCAAAACAAAGTTCAGATTTACAAAGCAGCAGAGATACTGACCTGCCAGTGTGCTGGTGTGTCTGAAGGCTCGGACTTGAGAGTCAGAGAGACCGGTGAGCAGTGAGATGACCGTGTCCATCATGTACTCGTCGTAGATGATGCTGTACTGACACTGCCGTACCAACACGCCAATAAACTCACAGAAACTAGACTTGAACTTCTTCCACTGCGGCCCGGCCATGGTGAGCGGGTAATCACCGCTGTCCTGCAATAATATCAACTCTCACTGGTTAGCACAAATAATACATAGAATACACACTAGTGGTGATGAAACACGTTCTTCAGGAAAGCCATTTTTCAGGGCTGAAGCGTGAAGTTTACCTCGTCAAACTCTTCTGTCATCTTCCTAATGATCTCAGAGTTTTGCATGTTGCGGAACATCTCACCTGTGACAACACCTGTAAAGATAACACTTAAAATAAGACTGAAAGCTTGGTACGTTTGAAAAAGTAATAACTTTAAGAAACAAAACAGATGATAGAATAAGTTTATGTTTAGCTCAAGACTTAAAGCTGCGGTAGGTAACTTTTGACGCTCTAGCGGTTAATAAACAGAACTGCTTGCGTCTTGCGGAAGAACATTGTAGCCGGATCTACTTCTCTCTGTTTATGTCTATGAAGAATCACAAAGGTACTGGGTTACTCCGCCGCGGTACCCCCGAAGCAATCTAAAATAGTCTGAATATAAACACTTATTATAGGTGCACCCTAGTGATTCAGGACCAGCTAAGAACACGGTTTGGAAAATGGATTCATGGTGTACTCACTTATTATATACATGTTTCTACATTTTGAACACAAACAAAGTTACGGACCGCAGCTCTGATTGGTTGTTTCTTAACGGGAGCGGATGAATTTCTGCAAATGGCAATAGGACACTGGGAGGAGCAGGAGGAGCTTGATTTTTTCACAGATTATCTGTCTCATATTCTACTGTCAGGACAAAATGACAGGTTTAACAAATATGTAAAAAATATATTTTTACAAAAGTTACCTACTGCAGCTTTAAAGGTGTACCAAGTTTTTTTTTTTTAATAAACGAAAAAGAAAAACGTAAAAAGAAACATTCATCCAGAAATGAAAATTCTGTGATTATTTACTTTATTCATGGAACAGAAATATTTAGCAGAAAGCTAAATTATTTTTTTCCATATAATGAAACTTCACAAGGAGAATTATAACTATTCTGACAACTGATGATATCTAAGCTAACTATACTAGAATCAACACCAAAAAATATCAAATTGTTTTTGAACAAGTAATGATTCGGGCTTAGTCCATGATTTTAGTCTGTTCCACACACAAAGCTCACACATGGATTAAGATAGTTTTGAATATAATACGAGAACCACTTTTATCATGGTTTAATGTCCTTTTAGGAGCTCAATAACCCCAGTCCCCATTCATTGTATTTAAGGCAGCAGTGCAAACATTCTTCAAAATATGTTATTTTTTTGTTTCACAAAAAATAATGCAGACTGGAATTAAATAATTCTAAATAAAAAAAGAAAGAATTTTAATTTTGGGAGAACTATCATGTCTGTCATGTAGCATTTATTATCTACAAGCTCAAACCAGATCACATGAAGAATGACATTCAAACCTTTGCAGCCAGAGCACTGGATGAAGAAATTGATCAAGTCGAGAAGTGCCACGTCTCTGTCATGTTTGTAGGACTCAATCCAGTCATCAACGACTGACTGCAAAAGAGGATAGCAGAAATCTTGCAAAGGTCAAAATCTGCTCGACTTCACAGCGGTACATCTGTCTGCATATTCTCCTGCCAACACTCAAATCCCTCCAGAAGCCACAAACCCACACGAGGGAATTTAAGATGTGAATGCCAGAGCGAGACAGAAGGCAGTGTAAAAGCCGGTCATATGCTTACTGACCTGCATGGCACTCTTTCCCAGCCTGACCACTTCAAAAAGCATGACATTTTCCATGCCATTCTCCTGGTGGTGACCGTTCATTCGTCCAGCTCCTTTCCCCGCTCCTTTCCCCTTCTCTCCAGGGCCCTTCTTTCCTTTCTTCGCCTGAAGCATAATGACATAATGAAATGAATCAATCCCTCCACAAGTGAAAAAGTGATAAAATCAGCAATTGGTATAACGGTATAACGGCCACACCAAATAAGTTCCCAAATATCATGTGCAAATTGGTTGCAAAGAGTTTTGTACAAAGGTATTGATTTAAATTAATTTAGGGTAAAAAAATGTTATATAAACTAATTTGCTTGTTTGCAGGTTATACAGAAACATGGTTACCTCATCATTCGTTATTCGTATCGTAATAAGTTTGCTGAAAATAAACTCACGCTCAGGTCATTCAAGATATGGATGGATTAGTTTCTTCATAGGAACAGATTTGGAGAAAATTACCATTACTTCACTTACTCACCAATGAATCCTCTGTACTGAATGAGAGTCCACTGAATGAGAGTCAGTTATTCACAATATCACTTCCTCCAGTGAAAAAAATTTAATATCACAGAAATTTGTCTGATTTTTTTTTTTTTTTTTTACTGTTTTCTCTTTTAAACCGTGCTTCATCTGTGCATATTTCTCTCCTAAATTATGACTTTTTCACTGAAGAAAGCGATATTATGGGTAGAGGACAAATATAAGCAATAGTTTGAAGTTGTATGCATTACAAACTGTCGTGTGGATTACTGTGATGGTTTCATTAGCTGCTTGGACTCTCTCTCTGACGGCACCCATTCACTGCAGAGGATCATTTGGAGGATCCATGCAATGCTGCCTTTCTCCAAATCTTTTCAGATGAAGAAACTTTCATTTTTAAGTGAACTATTCCTTTTAAGTCATGATCTTAAGTCATGAAAGGTCAATAATTAGCTCCAGAACCATTTCCATGGAATAGGAGTAAAAGGCCATTTATAGGAACCTTGTGAAATCTTGTAAAGTCTTTCTGATAATCAAAAATGTCAGAGTCCACTCATACCTTCCCTTTCCCGATGACGGCATTCCTCCCATCAGGATCATCGAAATCAGTGTCTGATGAGAATCGGGTGTCAGTGTCCCTGTTCACACAAATAGATCAATATTATCAGAGTGCAGGAGAATGTGTGAACGCATGCATGCACACAATCTGTATTCATTACTCCTGTGTGTCTGTGCACTCACTGAGCGAAATGATACTCTGTTTGTAATTCCGATGCAGCTATCATTTCTTTAACATCTTCTGGTCCACTTCAACTAATCAAGGGCGTTGTCTTCATACACACAGGGCAACAGCAGGTACTTTTGTCTCATAAACCTAAAACATTCAAACACAAAATGGGCAAAAACATTATCCTTATGTGTTAAGAGGTTAAAATCAGGCACACGTACATCAGAAACCTATGAATTCTTGCCAGCTTAATATTATAAATCAACCCTGGCTTTTAATTGCTGGCTTATATTCATATGCATCAGCTGTCAGTTTTTCATGTTCTCAAGCGACGAGAGGTTCATCTTAATACAGTCTGAATGTCACGGTGTACAGTGTTGACACAAACACAGTTTGCAAGGTCTCATCAAAAGTTAAATAGTAACCAGTCACAAAATTAAAAACCTTTCTGACACACTTGTGTATACTTGTTACTGAATTCTAATGGTCAAGCCATGTTATTAATGTGTTCTCACATTCATGCTTATTATACAAAAAATGCAGCAGTATATGTGGGCTATTCAAATTAAAATGCCTCCAAAACAAACAGTTTGGTTGTTTTATGTCTACAACTTCGATCAGTCTGTCATTATGGATAGGTGAATAAAGGCAGTTAAACTGTAGCCACAGTGGGGCAGTATGTCTCTATTTCCCCGCTCCTGAGCTGATCACTCAGACAGAGACTCTTTCAGTCAGACTGAAGGAACTCCAGTGAAAGCTGCAGGTGCACATCTTATTTCTAGTAATAGCACCATTTAAAACAACAATGATATTTAATGGGACATCATTTTCAGAATTATTTCTTCATTTCTTAAGAATATTTAAAAGCATACTTACACTAAAAGTTATAGACCATATTTTACACAAAAGACTACCCTCCAACAGAGGGGTTCAGACCAGAACATGACAAAGAACACAGCATTCTGACAATGCTGTTAAAGGGACAGATCACCCAAAATGAAAACAACAAAAATAATAATAATCATCATCATCATCATCATCATCATTTGATCTCCATTGTTTCATTTTAAACCTGTATGGATTTATTTCTTTTTCGTTTTGTGGAACATACAATTATGTTATTAAAAGTATGTGTTTTAAGTCAATGGCTGAGTATGTTTTATTTGTAGGTGAAGTATCTCTTCAAATTTGCTTATAAATAAGGCCATCCTTAAAAATATTTTGGTTTGCAGAACAGTAATTTAAAAAAAGGGTCGGTAGGTCGGTCTATATATATATTTTTTTAAGTTTTAATGTAAAAAAAAAAAAAAGGAAAATTTTGGTGATGGTGATGATGTAGGTATGAATTTAAACAAATTAGCATATCGTGACGTCACTGACTGGGTTTTCAACTCGTGCCTTCGGGCGCATAATTGCAAACCTAATTTTGATGCAGGCTATATAGACCACCAACAAATTTAAATATTTGTCAAAAACATATTTATTGCATGAATTTCCGGTGAGAAGAAAAAAATGAGGTACTGTTATACTGTTTTACTTGCATCCAACACTAGGTATCAATGCAACCTACAAATGAGAGACCGTTTACATTGCTTTCTTGGTTTGCTACTTTTGTGAAATAAAATCCTGTTTGATTTGAGTGACAAGTGTTCTTTGAATCGATTGTAAAATCAATTTTGTATGTCTAAAGTTTTATACGGCAAATAACAACAAATATAGGTAATATAAGGAAGCTGCTTTATGAGCCCCCCAGTACTTCACAGTCTGTGTTCCATTCCATCTCGCCGCGCACAGCCGTGTCTACACAACTCTCAAAGGCAACTTCGTGTACACCTCGTCTTTCACCTCGAGTACGCGAACCGTCCAAAAAATGCCCACACGCAGATGACGAAAAGGACATAATGCAGACAGTGTGCGGACGGCCGAAGTGTACTCGAACTTTATCAGTGGCGCACAAGATGCGATGACGATGTATGTGGCATTGCATTATACGGTTATGTTAGCCTATCCAGTTGAAGCCACTACAAAAAAAAAAAGAGAACATCATTGTGGAGAAGATCTTGTTTACATCAAAACTGAAACCAGGCCGTTCACACAGAATGCATATTTTGCGCATTTTATAGAGAGAAGCCGTTGGACTCGCATCTCGCACAAGAGAGCCGCATGTTTAGAAAGACATGTAAAATTTATGTATTTAAATACATTTTCTAAAAATATATTGAGACTTCATGTTGGGATTTTGTTCCCCATCACACTGCATCTCATGTTTTTAAATGAAAAGAAATTATTGTGTGACTGGTTTAACAATGCATGTATACATGACGCTGTTTTTTATAGTTCTTTAAGCAACTTACTTAATAATAATTGTTCATAAAAATTATTTTAAATATTATGTTGTTTTTTCACAGTCATGTATTCTAATGCTTTGAATAAACGTGCAGTAATATTTTGCTCGATGCGCTATCTTGAGGCCTCAGAAGAGAAGCAAAAAGCTTTTCTTCACCCTAACTGAAATTATTATGCATTTTAAATTCGAATACAATTCATATTTAAGTAAAAAAATTTGAATTTAGTTTTTCAGCTATTTTGACAGCCCTAGGCGATTCTAGCCCGAATCTGTATCTGTATGCATGAGACTGTCTGAATACATTCACATTTCTGTTGTAAAAAGAGAAACAGTGTGCAGAAGTATTATTTGCTGTTATGCGTGTGTCCGAAGCTGCAGTTGCTGTGTGACGCGTGTTCAAAATAATAAATAAAAAAACCTGGACGCGCTCCGAGAGAAGGTCGTTAAAATCAATTTCCTATTTTAATTTTCGAACCTTGTGTTGGTTGGTCCAATCGATTCATGCAATAGATTTTTGAACATAGTGACAGTCGACACGGACATGGTTTTAGAAGGGATGAAGGGATGGGAAAAGATCTGGGCACAGCTTTTCCAGAACTTCGTGCCAAGTTAAAGCGGTGTCGAGCTGTTTTAATGCATTTTTAGATGTATTATGGTGCCCGAACCCGTATGACTTAGAACAGTGACCGCGAACATTTGGTTTACTTCAGTTGCAGCCATCATTACCAAGCGCGAACCGTTGACTTGAATGAGAATGAGAATAGGGCTGGGCGATATATCGAATATTAGCGATAGTATCGGAATAATTTTGATGACGACGATGTAAAATTTGAATATATCAGTATATCAAATATTTCAAATTCAAGCATACTTTCCCAAAATAACGCGCCGAATGTCCAAAAAAGGAACCTGTAACTGCTGACTGCTCTAAGCCCCTCTACTACGAGAGCTTAATGACAGCGATTGCCAGATAACAAGAGTTGAAATCTCCGAATCAGAGCTCCACTGTTACAAGGATACATTTTCTACCCGGTGTTTGCTTATTTTAAGCAATCTGGCAACCATGCGCACATGCTCACTCCTCATTGCAGAAGAGCCGTCGACGATAATCTGAAAACACTAACAAGCTGGAATTGAGCAATCTAATGAAAGTGTCTCTCAGCCGGTCTGTGTTCTGTCGTGAGATCTCAACTGTACTGTTTGCATTTGTGATTGCAAAATAAATGCACTTACTCGACCGCTGATGTTTGAATAGAGAAACATAGGCTATGGCCATTTGGAATTACTATTGGGGAATTTCACTGATATGTTTACCAGTTTCCATAATATAGACAGAGAGAACGCAAAAGTATTTGGTATTCATTATATATATATATATTATTATATATTATATATAAGAAATAGCTTTGTGCTTCAGCAACTAGCTCCCCATCTAACAGGGTTTTTAATGTCAGTAGGAACATAGTTTCATGCCACAGAGCTTCTCTTAAAACCACAGACAGAGACTTGTGTTCTTAGCTTAAAAACTTGTTAAAAAAATTAAAATTAAATACTTACTAAAAAGTTGACAGAATGCACTTACTGTACTTAATTTGCATTGCTTCAGTTACATATAGGCCTACATGTATTCATTTAATAAAAAGCAGTAAGTGATCTCTTGATGTAGATTTTTTTAACTGCTTAAATTAGCTGTTTAATCTAAATAGTTTTTTTTTTTAATGGGCAAAGAAAATCATGTTTTTTTTTTTTTATTATTTAAATGCAAATGCAAACATATCGAGATATATATCGAATATCGTAAAAATGTTGACAATATCGAGATATCTTTTTTTTTTATATCGCCCAGCCCTAAATGAGAATATGAGATGAAACGCAGGAATAGTGTGACATCCGTTATAGACGTCACAGGTTTTTTTTTAATTAAGGAAGATAGCCTTCGTTTGTATGTAGGCCTAGAAAATGTATATATTTACAATACTTACTTAAATATAATTAATATTATTTTATTGCTTTTGTATTAGTAGTTTGAAGAGTAAAAACAAAAAAATTGGTCTGTCAACGCAGATTTACAATCGGCAAGTCGTTCGGACTAAAATAAAAAAAATAATAATAATAATTGAGTCGGTCCTAAATTGACAGGGTCGGTCGGGTTACGGCAAACAAGAATATTTTTAAGGATGGCCTAAAAGGACAGAAATGATCATTTCTCTGTGAACTACAACTGTTTTTTACACCAGTTAGTTCAGACTTAAAGACTATCTTTTTAACACGTACACCCGAGGAGGAAGATATTAGAGCAATGTGATATTATCAGTCCATGAGTGGACCATAGCTCTGCAGTGAAATATGCCTGATGTCAAAACCGCCTGTTCATGACAACAACACACTGTAATAAATAATATCATATAACACTACCATGATTCACACTGAAAGAGGACACTGGGCCAGCACATATCAAATAGCATACTTGTGAACTAAATGCTGTTGGCTATTTACATCAGTGACATACACATGCGGTATTAGAGAAATGGAAAATTAACATTTCAGAGATCATATCGGTGAACAAAAACAGCATAAAGCATCAGCACAGAATGAGCTCATGTTCGCTGTACAGTCCTGTTTATCTGCCACTGCTCAGACAAACACACAGTCCCACACCTTTGGCTGAGATGTTTCAGAGAAACTGCACTTTACGCACTTTCAGGCAATCAAACAAACAATCAATTCATTTATATTTGCCTCTTAAGCTGGGTAAGGAGCAATCTTTTTTTTAACAATTATTTTAATACTAAACCTGTAAGAATGAATTTCTTTGATAAATGCTAAATTTTGTGAAGTGTTGCCTCCACTTTTTTTTGTCATTGGACGATATAGTCAGAAATGTCTGAGGTACACATGAAAAGTTATTTTATTCCTGCTTAAAAAAAATAAAAAAAAACTGCACTGCTTTTTAAATATCTGAAAGTACACTCTTAACATCAGTCAGTGAAGCATTATATGATAATCAAGCATTATTTAATGAAATAACTTTATTAATTAGAATTAAAACTTGGATAACGTACGAATGCATAGATATTTTAAATGAACATTTGAACTGGACTGGTGGTGGTGCTTTGTTGGTCATTCAGTGATTCTGTAAAAAAAAAGGGGGGGGGGGGGGGGTGCCTTACAATAATACTTATAAGATGATAAAAATAATTATACCATTTCTAAACACATAAAACACACTAAGGATTAGCAAGCTACTGGATTCATGAATATTAATCAGGTTGTGTGTGTTCACTCGAAATTATTTGCTGAAATCAAAATGGGAACGATAATAGTTGAGCACCAGCCAATGAGATTGTCGTTGCACATTAGCTTGCCCACTACCCAAAAACCTGACAGTTTTTACAATTTTACAAAAAACAAAATAATAGGAACTAAATTATTTTGATAGGAAAATACAACATTTACATGTAGCGCATCAATTCTGCATGTATGAAAGACTCTCTCGCTCTCTGCTCTCACCGAAGCGACGCAGAGTGGTGCGCCTTTACAGTAGAGTTTACGGTATGTCAAACACAGGTATGCTCTGCATCCATTGAGATTAACAGAAGTAGGGCTGAAACGATTCCTCGAGTAACTCGATTACAAAAAATGATCGAGGCAAATTCCTCTGCCTTGAAGCCTAAAATCTCACGTCAGGTTCTTTCGCAATGATTTTTTAAATGTGACACAAAGCATTTACATCACCCACAAAGCGAAAGGAGACACAAGCGCTGTGTCCGAAATCGCATACTGCAAGGAGTCAGCAGTGTTTTGATTTGGGGGCACGGGCAAACGTAAATAGAACGTTGTGGCATGTGTCCATTGCAAGATACAGCTGGCATAACACAAATAGGACCCTATGATTTCCGCCATGCAGAAAACGCGGAGGGAATCGCGGAATCCAGTTATAAAAACGGAATTTAGTTTAACGCAGAATGGCACGGAATTCGCCAAATTTTGAATGAATTAATCAAAAATAGGTCATTGCACTTACATCAAATCAAGATATGGACTAATTAGAGCTGAAGATCTTAATTTCTATCATCTTACGCGGGCTCGGGCTTGCGCTCCGGTTTGCGAGGTAAACGGTCATGCGATGTGTTTCGATTAGCGCGAGAAAGATGCGAAAATGAATGCTGAGCAGGTGTAAGTTATGAGTAAATTATGTTAAAACATGAATAAATTACTCACTGTTGACGAAAGGCAAAAGAGCTGTGTGCGTGCACACATTTGAATAATGTCGGGCTGTAAACGGGTTCGGGCTTTAAAAAAGCTGTCAATGAAAATGTACTTGTCGGGCTCGGGCCGAAACTTGTCGGGCTCGGGTCCTGTCGGGCCTAACTTTTAAGGCCCGATTACAGCTCTAGGATTAATATCTGTAAATATTAAGGCGGAAAAGTCTATTTAAATATGAATCCTGCATGTTCTGCGAGTCTCTGTTAATGGAGCAGAAGCGCATCTTCCTTTATCACGCACACTGCACACGTGACACTCGCGGTGGGGCTGCACGATGTGTCGTTTAAGCATCGATATCGCGATGTACGAATCCGCGATTGCCACATCGCGGGATGTGCGATGTAGGCTGTCGTAGTTGATCCGTTATTCATTAACTGTACGGGCAGCTGCTCCCCGGCCCTTGACGAATATGATTTGCGGATTAATTGAACAGTTTAAGTCCTGTCAGTTCAACAGAGGGCATATAAGAACGAGCAGAGAGAGAGAGAGAGAGAGCAGTGGAGCACGAGAGAGAGCGTGCGCAAGAGCGAGAGAGCGTGAGAGAGAGAGAGATAGAGAGAGAGCCCCAGCTGCGCGCGCACGCTCAACTTCACCATCTTCAAACAACACAAGCGCTGTCTTGCTCTCTCCCTCGTGCATATTAATCAAAATCAATTGACACGATGGTGTCGAAAAAAATTATAATTCTGTGATGACATGTTTTCTGTGTTGTCAAATCTTGTGCGATATCCTAAACTGCAGAGACAATTACACAACGGATGCTGTACACGTCTGATTCGCGAACTAATGATTCCTTTGAACCAATTCAATTTAATGAATGGCTTAAACAACTGACCTGTCAAACACTGAACTCATGAGACGTCTTGAATTGGTGTATTAAAAAAAATCTGTAACGCTTTACAATAATGTTCTATTTATTAAACTATTTAACTACATTATTTAACATTGACTATTACTAAACTGAACTTCTACAACATTGTTAATTTCAACATTAAGACTATAGTAAGTTCATGTTAGTTTATGTTAACAATTCAAACTATATCCTAAAGTTACAAACAAATAATTTACTCTAATTTAAATAATACTCTGATGTTTAAATCATTTAAAATGAGAAATGTAAGTGTGCTCATGCCATTTTTGTTTGTAAGAAAAAATTAGATTAGATTTCATATCGCAATATATATCGCAGAAAAATAAAATATCGCAATGTAATTTTTCCCCAATATCGTGCAGCCCTAACTCGCGGTGATTTCAGCGTCTTCTGTCTCAATAAATAAAGACGTGAACACATGAACAACATCTCCAGGACTGCTCTGACAGTCACTTCATGAGCATTTTACCGTTTTATTTGAGTAAAACTAGCTTCACATCACATACACAGAACTGTAAAGGTACGTCAAACCGTCAAAATAAAAGTCCGGTTTAGTGTATTTGCCAGATGTGTATTACTATTAGTCAGCAGAATGTACATAGCCTACTACAAAAAAAAAAACATTATTTTTTTTTAAGGTTTAAATCACACAACATTTCTGTCATGCTTTTTTTTTAATAGTAAATCCCCTTTGTTTACCAAAAAGTTAAGTTTGCTTAATTTTCAATAATTAAAAGATAAATTGAATTAATGTTTTATGTGTTTAATGTTTAAGGTGCATCTCAGTAAATGCTTTATTTAAAACCCCAACTGAATGGCACCTAAATGCACTTAATTCATCTGTCAACTTTGTCCTTGTTCACAGTACAAGTACAGACAGAGAAACAATGGATACTAATTAAACGTTATGCTAATGATGCCCCAGATGATGCTAACCCTGAATCAACAAACAGAACTAACAAATATTGCCACAAGTGTGACTGCATCATATAATAATTATTAATTATTAATAATATTAATAATGTTCATCGTCTGGCAGACTACATCTTGCATTAATTTTTCTAAAAATCCTGTCATACGTGCACAAACTGAGTCACCACTTATAAGCTACTACTAAATATTATAGAAACATAATTTTCTGTAAAGTTGCTTTGTAATGAGTTGTATTGTAAAAAGAGCTATACAAATAAACTTGAATTGAATTGTTTATTTTTGATGTATGCATTACATTCTATGCATTTAAAAAATAAATAAATACATTTCTAAAAAAGGGAAAGTTAGTTGTTCATTTTAAGAGACCCAGGAGTCTTATTTTCTCTTGCATAATTAATATTGCACTTTAATTAAGCAAAAACACATTTTATCCGATTACTCGATGGAATTTTTGGTAGAATACTCGATTACTAAAATATTCAATAGCTACAGCCCTAAACAGAAGTATCATAGATCGCATGACAGAGAGAGAAACTCTCAGTCAGAGAGTGTTCGGCGAGTGAACATATATCTGGGCTAAACTTATACTTAGCCTCCAACTCACACACTGGCGAGTAAAATCAGAGAATTTTTTAGCCACTGTCTAGTATTAGAGTGAAGATTTAGTCGCATATGCGAGTGATTAACTCGCAATGTAGAGGGCTGGACATTATTTTACTAATGTGGGGTAAACTGTGTCAGGAGTCAGGAACAAGGAATAAAATAGCTAATACAGATACACTATTTGCTGCATATACTAGGGATGGGCATTCGATTAAATTTTCTTAGTCGATCGTCGGGAGAATTAACGATCGACTATCGATTAATCATTAATATTTTTATAATATAATTATTTATTTTTTATAATAAAAAAATGCAATGAATACAAAAATACAGCGTGTTTTTCCTCGGTGAGACCTTTATTACAAGATCAACTTGTGGCAGACAGTTAAACTACGTTCAGGCAAACCGAACATATATGCGCGTGCATATGCAGTGCTCTAAAGCAGCAGAACCTGCAGCTGCTAGCAGGCGTTCTTAAACAGAGACCTCATTTGTTCCAAAATAATAATAATGATAAAAGAATCATGTTAAACAATAACATTAAAAAAAAACCATTATAATACTTAGATCTGACAGATTTTGTTAAAATGTAACTCAAAACTATCCAAGCCAGAAGAAAAGGCCAGATATTAGCCTTCCTAACAATTACGCTAACGTAACAAATTATGCTCCTTAAAGCCTCATGAAAAATAACTAACTTTAATAACTAGCATACAACTTCTGCACGAGTCTACGAATTTTTGCTGAGAAATACCGCATGTTGACATGATCTGGTGTCAGACGCGACCGCAACCATGGTGACCGTCAGTCCAGCCGCCGAAAACACCCACTCTAAGGGAACTGACGTTGCTGGGATGCACAGGTACATCATTTGAGTCGTGGCCAAGTTGTACTTAAACACCCCATCACAATGTTTGCAGTTAACTAGTTCGCTTTTTAAATCAAAATGGTCCCACGCCACACGTTACATCTTCATGATTATTCTTTGAAATCAAAACGGAAGATCACAAATAACCGAGTAGGGTGTCAAATATTGCACCCTGGTGGTAAAATATTTAATTGCTGCCACACAGTGAAATTCATTTAATTGCTTCAAGACTCACACTACGCAACGCAACCTGCATTAGATTAAAAAAAAATGCTTTAGATTAATCGATAACTAATTAACATGATCGAGGAAAATCTTAACGATCAATTATCGATCGTCGATTAATCATGCCCATCCCTAGCATATACTATTATAAATTATAAAATTAAGATCCCCCCTCACAACCAAAATGGCATTGTGTTGTAAGTAAAGTGTTTCAGAAGCACTGGGGTAAACTGTGTCAGTGAAAACCAACAGTAATAGTAGGTGTTTGTTTGTTGCATTTAAATTTTCTAGTTATATAAGCATTTTTGCTTGTTTTATGTTTGTTAAATGTGTATGTTTACAATAAAATACAAAAAAATACTGCAATTCCATTAACATGTGGTAGCAGGAATCCCAATATAAAAATAGAAGTACAAGTTTTTCCTCTTATTACTCCATGCTCAGAGTACATAAATGACTGAATGAATAAAGTTTACCCCTCACTGAATTTAAAACTATAAAGGAAAAATACTACTTCCCCTCTTACGAGATCAAGGCAGTGCAACAGAACACTAAAGAGCAGATAACATTTGTGCCGTCACAAACATTTTCATCAACGATTTAGCAGGTTTAGCTTTTATTATAGAGGCACTCACTTCCTCACCTCACAGCATTGTGGAAATAACACACATTGAAAAATAACTCTTAAAAATACCACTAAATCAACACAACAGCGCGAGTACGGAGAATAGGCTTTTATCACACTTCCACATTCGAAAAGCATAAGTTTCATATAGTAGAGTAACTATACATCATCTGCACCCCTGTCTCAATGGTTGTGCCCACAGCACGGGATTGTTGTGATTACTTATTATTATTTATTACTTTATTATTTATATAACATTTAACACTGATATTTCTAACAGAGTATTGTGAAACCAAGGAAAATGGTTTCATGACATTCCAATGTATATTTTGAGACTTAAAAGGAGAGCATGCAAGCTTAATGTGTGTGTATGCAAAATACTTCAGAGTCTGACCGCCTTATTTTATTACAGAACTGCAAGAAAAGACAAAGCACATCACGCAAAAGAGCATTTCTGCCAAATCTTAAAATGTTAATTACACCCATTTTGGATTATTAAATTAAAGGTTTGTGGAAACGTTTTTCTGTATTTAACAATAATTCTCACATTTTTCATGCATTTACTTTGCAATACAATCCTCAATAAAAAAATAACTAGACTGACCATCTTAAGTCATATCCTTCGTGATTGAGTGCAATGATTGAATTAGCATTACACAAAACCAGCAGGTTAATCACCATATATATATATATATATATATATATATATATATATATATATATATATATATATATATATATATATATATATATATATATATATATATATATATATATAAATAAAGCGAGAATAAAGCATTAAAAATAAGATTTAAAATAAGTCCGATCATTCCTGAGCAGCAAGATGCTATTCAGTAATCTCATGACATACATGGTAGTGCATCAGTATAAATAAACAGTTTAATTATAGATGCTTATTGCAAAGTCCAACTAAGTTGCATTTTCTTCACAAAACTGGCGTCTGTCGATTGACAATCATGCAAGGCGGAAATTCCTTTACGTAAAGACCGGAGCCGCACTGATGACACGCAGAATGTGATAAAGAGTGCCATGAATGTGATGCAGGCTGTTCTGGGCCGTGCGCTGAAGATGTGCCCGCAGTTCAGAATGAAAACAAGTGGGCGCGGTTCACTGAGTCATTAATATAGCGCGGCGTCCTTGCTGATTGGCTATCCAGATTCCACAGTTTCCAGGAAACATCCCCGAGAGCCTGCGCTTCTGGTCTTCCTCTGTGCCCATATAAGGAAGTAACACGTCCGTCCTCCTTCCCCCCTCATCCAATCAGAGCCCGCCAGTGACATTTGTGGACGTAAACATGAACAGAGAGAGAAAAGCAAGGAAGGAACCGGGCCACCGCTGTAAAAATGACGCATTAAGACACTGCCTGTTATTTCAAACGGATCATTTAGTTTGTTAAATGAATATTATACTAATATTTTGAATTAATGCACTGTTAAAATATTCCAAAGAAAACAAGTGCTCTATATTACCCGCAACACTTCGAATTAATTGCATAAAGAGGTGCGGCTTTCAGCACACCAATGTGTGTGAAATGATTTAAATAGCATAATCACAGAGTACATTATCATTCTCGAAAAAAAAGATGACGAATATGATGTTCATCACTGCACAAAATGCACGGTAAAGCATGTGCGGAGAACGTGATATAAACAGTTATATAATACCCTGCAAGTAACAATAAGCAGCATTTAAATGCGGTGCACAGACTCGCTAAAGCGCAGTGTTATATAGTTGGCGGGTAACGTTATTCAAAAGCCATGGCATCATCATCGACAATGCGTTCGAAGAAAAAGTGGCGGCAAATGGCGCTTCTATCCACAGCCATTGTGAGACACACACACGAGAATGACAGCTTAGCTCAAATCTAACACCGCATCATTATTTATCTCGTGCTTTCCAGTTCATGTTCGCTACCAACGTGTGAACGGATCAGTTGTGTATATAATCTGTCAAACACATAGTAATTGTAAACCGGACGTGGCCTCCATATATATAAAAAATCAGTCTATAACATCCGCTTCCTCTTATCATATAATGAAAGAACTGGGTTTCACTTTGTACACTAAGGCAAGTAAACAAAATCATATTTTTGTATACAGCAAATAACTGCACAGATCCTGCGAATAGCATGTTAGTGTCATATCCTATTTATACTTTCCCAAACTTAATAACAACATACAACAAATTGTGTATCGGTAATATACAGTTTACCAAGTAACATGAATTTGCGCCAAAATACCGTAAAGTTTGATTGGACGCACATCATCTGACGTCAACAACAAAAGACATGGGAAGTGTATCTTCCACCGTTTAAAAGTTGATCGGCACATTTCACTTTCTGTCCTACATAAGCTCCATTAACGTTACACAGTTTCATTAAGAATTGTTTTAGCAACCTGTCAAAACAGAAGCGAGACCCATTTTTGGGTCACGACCCACTCGTCCAGAGAAGTCAGATATAATGGGATCTGTTAATGTATGGAGCTACGTTAGTATGTGAAGCTGAGTGCTGAGATCAGACGCTCGCGAACTCCTCCTCGTTGCACGTCTTCCCACGATAGTATTTCATTACTCGCGGTGTTTTACTTCCAACGCACAATTTTCACCGTTAAACGACGAGCCTGCTAGCGCAAATGCAGATTACAGTCGCAAAATCGCGCTACAATTTGACAGAACGATCAGAATGGGCGAGAAAAAAAAATCTCCATCTTGAAGTCGATCCAACACAGCTGTTTTCGGGATTCTCCATTTTGGATCCGCTCGTTTCCAGTTATTACGTACACGCACCGACCACATGTTTACATATAAAGAGTAAAATTAACAGCGAGTGTGTTTAAAATTGACAATATGATGAAATTAGCAAAATAGGTGCGACATCAGGCTTTCCGTATCGGAAAAGGGGGGAAAACATCGCGTTCTCGTCCTCCATCTTGCCTCTCGATTTGTGTTCCTGACTGTGCAGGGTAAGGTTAGCCCGCTTAGCTAACTGTTTACCAATGAAACGCCACAAAACACACAAACTACATTCGCTCGTGAAACCATAACATGCTTGTTAAAATTCCCAATGAGCACGGAGAGGTGTTTTTTATTATTTAAACACGGCAACGGAAGCACGGCGGCTCGTCTCGTATCCTGTCCCTCGCTTACCAGGCTAGCGCGGCTAACACATCATCCAAATAACCCTAAAGCCACTAATTTCTATAAATCTCTCCGCCATTTTACCACTTACCGGATCGTCAGGGTCGGTTCCGGATTGTTTATAAGGACTTCTCGAAGAGCTAGATGGACTCCAGTGGCTTAAAAGTGCGCATTCGCTGCTATTTCATGGATGTAGTTTGAAAGTGGCGGTCAGAGGCGGTTTTGGACACGCTCTTACCCCGCTTGCTCCGTTCGGTTTGTTGTTCCGATCACTCAGAGAAACCGCCGGTATAGAGCCGCCACCTGCTGGACAGTGGAGGGATTGCAGTGAGCTCGAGACTGACGTTTAGAGGTCGAGGCCCTTACGTGGAAAATGCATAGTGCAGTAGACAGTCAGAAATGAACCATTTTATTATTAATAGGTAATATTTTCCATTAGATTAGGATTTCTGGGGCATTTTATAAGGTTATTATATCTATCTGTACATTTGTTAAATACATTTAAGTTGTTTTCTTATCAGAACACTTTGAGCTGTTGATTGTAAATAATAATAATAATAATGATAAAAATAATGCAAAAGTATTTAAATGCACAAACTATTTTAACACTGATACACTTACATACATTTTTTAATTATTAAAAATATATAAAATCTGCTAAGTGTTTGGAAAAGCAATTACTAAATACATATAATTACATATATAAAGTGAACTACACTAATTGGTAAACAGGTGGAAATCATTCTAAATATTATTCTAAACATAACGGCTTTTCGCCTCACTTTCCAGTTCATGAATTATAAAACTTACAGATCAAAGAGATGAGAAAAGATCCACCATGAATTCCACTTTTATTGTCATTATGATGGATGATTGAGTCATTATTAAAGGAATTATGACAACAGAAAGGCATCAGAATTAAATTTATGCATTTAGCAGACACTTTTATCCAAAGCGATTTACAGTGCATTCAGGCTAACATTTTTTACCTAACATGTGTTCCCTGGGAATCAAACCCACAACCTTGCGCTGCTAATGCAGTGCTGTACCACTTGAGCCGCATGAACACTAGAAGACAAATGAGGTTGGCTGGTGTAGTTTAATCAACTTTGAACATGATTAAAAGTGTCAAGCAATTAATGTTTTATAAGAAATAAATAAAAGATCAAATATAAGGTACACTGTAAAACATGATTGCCAAATTATTAACAACAATGGCAAGGTTCATAAAAAGTAGTCTACATAAAGGCACTAGGGTAATCTACATCAATCTGAGGCGGTGTATTTAAGAGGTATGAAGAAGTATATATAATAAAGATGCTTTTCCCTGCAATATATTCCAAGTTAAATTATGTAGTGTATCCCTGGCTTCATTCAAAGCAAACACACGAGAATGTACAGCTCATTATTTTGAGTTCTTCACAAAAAATAAAATGCAATGTAATTTTATAAAAGTTAGCACATCTACATGTATATAAACACAGCTTAAATTTTACACATCTATGTCCAACTATAGGAATGATTACATTCTGCCACTTTGAATAAACATCAGTGTTTCTTTTGGAGTGCTGTCTTTCAGGCATTGTATGTCTTTATCTTCTGCGTGATGGCGGCACAACAGATGGGACACTTGTTCAGGGATTCTGAACACTTCTGACAGGTGACCAGGTGTCCACAGGGAATGAAGACAATGTCAATGTCACTGTCCATGCAGACTTTACACAGCTTCTCCCTCTGGAGTTTCTCAAGTTTCGTCATGGGGTCCTCTGTAGAAAAGATGAAAGAAACAAACGCATCGTTAAAACGGCAATAACAGAATGAAATAACTCACCGTAATAAATATGAACAACAACAAGTGGTTCGCTGCTTTTTTATTTTATTATATTTATTTTATTATTAATATTTCGAGATGTTCAAAAGCTGTCAATCTGCACAATGTGTGGTATGTTATATTTTAAATATATGATTAAACTTCATTTTATGCTACAATACACTTGAAGCATTTCGATGTTTAAAAAAAAAAATTCATTTTCTTTTTCTTTAGTTTTTTTTTAAGCAAAAACCTAAAGCAAAGCATGCCCTTATTTTTTGGAAAACTAAGTTGGAATTCACTTAATTTAAAAGTTCCTTGCATACAAAGCAGACTTTCAAAGAAAAAAAAAGAAAAGAAAAAGAAAACAAGCACTTGCCAGATTTCTCAGGCATGGTACAGACACTTTCCTGTGCACTGATGTCTTCAATAAGTGCTTCTACTGAAGTATAACCATTGGCGTTCTGACGTAATTTCTGCAGAATTGTGAGATCCACTATGGTTCGATCAAAACCCATTTCTACAGCTTTATCTGCAATCTCTGACTGCGGGACTTTCTGAGCAACTGAACACAAAGTAGAAATCAAATAAATATCTGGTGAAGACAGGATGTTTCCAGTGATACTGCAGACAGCAGTTATAAAAACTATGCTTATTGATTCATTGGATTTGAAAGTAAATTAAACTCAGAAATACTTACTATGCTCATCACTTGTAAAGCCATTCTGACTTGATCTCTGTGAGGGAAAATTACAAGCATGTTAGACTACTCATAAAGCACACTATATATCTCAGAATAAAAGTTCATTGACTGTTTTCATTCTGAAATCGATTTTTGATTAACTGACAAAATACTGGAAGTGGCACATTCCACAGACGCATTATAAGACCATTTTATAACACTGCACGAAAAGTTTAAACCATTTAAAAATCATAGAGCATAGTGCTATTGTGAATTCACAAAGGCTGCGTTTCAGTTCAATATTTGCGCTGTGGATTTAATATGAGCTTAATTTATAGGTAAAAATTGATAGCCGGAATGCACTGTTTGGATAAAAGCATCTGCTAAATGCATAAATTTAATTTTAATTTATATGCATGTAGATTACGGGCATCTCAAAGAAGCTCCGTTCACAGTAAATGCTAATATTTTACTCAATATTAAACAAGGATTAGTTTGCACTGTAAAGTGTAAAAACTATTTAAAATAAACACAGGTCTTTGGCACCCTCTGCCGGTATTTGATATAAAACATAATGTACATAAGTTGTGATTATTATTACATTATGTATTTTTACTGTTTTGTTCAATAAAACCATGATTACTCACTTTTGATAACCCATTATTATTGCTTCAATGCTATTACATAGGTATTTTAAGTAATTTTAAAGTCTTTTTTTATACCATAAAAAATGATCAGATTACTCGATTTATTGTCAAAATAATCATTAGCGTCAGCCCTACATTCAGCACAATCCCCGGAGTACACATGATTGTGTAAAGTACAGTTAATGACTCACTGAATGGTCTCCTTTTGGATATCTCAGCTGCACACTGTTGACATATTCTTCTCCTTTTTCTGCCTGAAGGAAACTGCAGCTGGGGGTCAATTAGAATAATTTCACAATTAGACCCCATTTTTTTCCATCATGGTTTATGCTTGCCTCATATGATATACATCTAAAATATACTGATAAATACTATTTAAAGTGTGTGTTTAGAATCAAGTTTTAGAAATTATTAAAAACAATTCAATCAAACATAAAAGTCAAGATTTGTAAAGTATGATTTTCACAGAATGACGTTAACTTTGGTCCATATGGAGTCATAAGGACTCATTTTCTTCAGGTATACACAATATATCAGATAATATAAGAGACTATAATTTGGCTGTTTCAGTTAATATTGGATATATTTATGCATTTAGCCATCGTATGATGTACAGTACACTTAAAGTTAATTTAAAAAAATAACTTATTGACACTTAAAATGTTATCTAGTGAATCTTGAAACCAATAACCCTATAAATGTACAGTATGAAAATGGATAATACCATTAACTATAAATATAAACAAATGTTACTTGACACAAACATGAAACTTAAAATAAAATATATATATAAACTTAATTTGAAGTACTAAACCAATTAAAACAAAAATGAATTTAAAAATAAAATTATATAGATAAATACATACACGTATATATACATATACACACACAAACTTAAAATATAATAATTCACAAAAACACCAAATAATTTATATTAAAGTGAAAACAGAAAATATAAAAATATAATTTAAAACACTAACAATAACTATTAATACTATATAAATTATATGAAAATAATAATGGTAGATTACAATATTGTGACTCCCAAATTCACATCTAATTGATCGATTTCATTTTTTACAGTTTTTTTTTTCTCAAATTATTATTATAATTTTTAAAATATAAAATACTACAGAATTATTATATTCTACTTACTTAGCCTTAATAAAACTATTTTTGGCATCAGCCAGAATTGTAATAGTGGTGCTTTCCTACTTCTTTTGTTGCTTTTAGAGCTTGACAGCAGCAGTTACCATATACATTCACTATATGCAGAAGAACAGCCTGGACGTCAAGTCAAATTTTCTTTTTTTCAAATTTTCTGGTGAACATGCAAATGCACCACAGTGTCTCATCAATATAAGAGAAAGTATTCACCCTGGATAGTGCCTGGCATGCTCCTCCCAAGGGTCTTCTTCAGGCCTCCAGGTCTTCAGTCCTCCTCCACATCGAAAGCAGAGCACCTGATCCTGTTCTCCTATAAGATCAAACACCACAACAGTTTGTTCACTGGCTTCCAGCAGAGTCCAAGGATGACACATTTTTACAGGCCAAAACCCTGAAACCTAGTAAGTTGGGTTTATTTGTGAAGACCATCATGATGAACAAAACTTTTAAGAATCAGGAACTTTTGTTGGTGACAGTTTTTTTTCTGCAATAATCCTATTGGGTTTTTGTTATGGGAACTAGGGTGATGCTAACTTCCAGTTTAGCCTATGTGTAACCCTGGACCACAAAACCATGTCTTAAGTCCCTGGGGTATATTTTTAGCAATAGCCATAAAAACATGGTATGGTCATAATTCTTGATCTTTCTTTTATGCCAAAAATCATTAGGATATTAAGTAAAGATCATGTTCCATGAAGATATTTAGTAAATTTACTAACGTAAATATATCAAAACTTTAATTTTTGATTAGTAATGTGCATTGCTAAGAACTTCATTTGGACAACAAAAAAAAAAAAAAAAAAGCGATTTTCTCAATATTTAGAGTTTTTTTGCACCCTCAGTTTCCAGATTGTCCTATCATAATAAACAATACATCAATGGAAAGCTTATTTATTCAGCTTGCATATGATGTATAAATCTACATACATGCATACATCATTGTGCTCTATTCTCCATATATACACATCTCAAACAAATTTCTCTTGGAGAAATGATTGCAGTAGTTACCCGTGCTGTAGAAACCGGCTCTTGCCAGTCTCTCAGGGTCTATGGGATGTTGTCTGTCTCTGAAGCTTTCAAGACGCCCCTCAAAAGTCTCCATAGAGGCTCTTTGCCCATTCAGCCTGGGTCTAGGTGTTTGCAGCGGAACATTGCCCACATCGTGGCCCAAGATAAAGAAGCAGTTTGGGTAGTGCTTTGCATGTTCACCCCAGGCATCGTCACCTGGCTCCCATCCTGCCAGCTTCTGCCCACAACAGAAGCACTCCACAATGTCTTCTGTGCCCAAGTAATACATTCCTGCTGCTGCCAGGTCTTCAGGCTGGACTGGAGCGCTTGCAGGCCAGTTACCGAAAGTATTCAGCCGAGCTTCCTCACTCTTCATGTATGGCTTACTGGGATAAATGGTCTGATCCAGCACCTCTCCCGTGCGGAGCTGGAACTCCCTGGCTTCGGCCTCTTCATCGTAATCAGGGCTTTGAATGAAGTTGGAGACTCTCAAGCCATGAGCACAGCTGAGGAACGTGCAGTTGGGAGATGCTTGCTGATGTCTGTTCAGTGGGGTGTCCCCTTGGTTCCAGTCCTCCACTGTCGCATGGCAGCTGAAACAGCACACCCTGTCCGCCTGACCTGTAAAATAAAAGCCTGCCCTGGCCAGCCGCTCGGCTGAAAATTCATCAGAATGGGGGAAGCGCTGGAAGGAATTCACACGATTATTCATGGATGACCATCCATCATCAGCAACAATTTCTCCATCTTGACTTGACTGGGCCATTATTGCTGTAACCAAAAAAAAAAGAACATTCTGTCAATTAAATACAAATTAAGAAAGGAGTCTCTTATGCTCAACAAGACTATAAGTTTGTGGTTTCAGCCTCTGACTTCACACCCACGGACCGTTGGCTGAACATCTGACGCATATGGCATGCAAAAGTGCAAACACTTCAGGAATGTCAAAGTCATCATTTAATTCTACAGGATTTCCGGGAGACGCATGTGTAGCATTCTTTAACGTTCTGCTGGAAACAAAGATGCCATGGCACCAAACCCCCTCATGAAAGAAGAATGCCGTAGTGTTTACAACTGTGATGAAGAGCACTTATCAGGATCAAGTAAACAATGGAGTTTCACAAGTATGTGAAATATTAAAAGTTCGAGGCATAGAATCTTTAAAACACGTCTGAGAGTTTTTCCCAAATGTCTGTTTTGGTGACATTTCCACACCTCGAAACGTGACGATGAACGAAACAAATTATGATTGGTTGTTGGACATGTCAGTCAAACGGACTCATGGGCGGGCCTTGGCCAAAGAAAACTGCCATAGATTCCAGACCTTCAGCTTGACTGAAGATTGTAAAATCTTCACAAATCATTTTCACATAGCCTACTGATTTGTTGCTCAATTTTCATCAGTCATTGGTGCTCAAATATAAATAATTATTCTCATCAATGTAATAATTTCTGCTGAACATTTTTGTGAAAACCATGATACCTTCAAGTTCAATGAAAACAATTTATTTGCAATCTTGCGTAACATTATAAATGTCTTCTTCTACTGTCGTGAATTCATCCTCTCCAAATAAAATTATTAATATTATTAATATTAAAGCTGCGGTGGGTAACTTTTGACGCTCTAGCGGTTAATAAACAGAACTGCTTGCGTCTTGCGGAAGAACATTGTAGCCGGAACTACTTCTCTCTGTTTATGTCTATGAAGAATCACAAAGGTACTGGGTTACTCCACCGTGGTACCCCCGAAGCAATCTAAAATAGTCCGAATATAAACACTTATTATAGGTGCACCCTAGTGATTCTGGACAAGCTAAAAACACGGTTTGGAAAATGGATTCATGGTGTACTCGCTTATTATATACATTTTTCTACATTTTGAACACAAACAAAGTTACGGACCGCAGCTCTGATTGGTTGTTTCTTGCCGGGAGCGATGTATTTCTGCAAATGGCAATAGGACACTGGGAGGAGCCAGAGGAGCTTGATTTTTTCACAGATTATCTGTCTCATATTCTACTGTCAGGACATAATGACAGGTTTAACAAATATGTAAAAAATATATTTTTACAAAAGTTACCTACTGCAGCTTTAAATCTTACCTCAAACTTTTGAATGGAAGTGTATCATGGTTTCCACTAAAATATTAAGCAGCACAATTGTATATTGAAAAGAAATGTTTTTTTAAGCAGCATATTAGAATGATTTCTGAAGGATCATGTGATGCTAAAGACTGAAGGATGCTAAAAAAAACATATATTATTATTATTTTTACTCAATAAGTTCTGAAGAAAACAATGCTAACAACAAAATACCAAAAATAATTGAATTAGTATATTTTTACATTTTCTAAAGCAATGTTTTTAAATAGTCAAGTCTGGTTGCTAGGTTGCTGATATGTGGTTGCTCAGATCAATACAATCAGGCAAGAATGATCAATAATAGTGATTCTTGCTTTTGTGTAATTATTGCAAAGTTTTAAAAACCTTTATCTTGTTCAGAAATGCTGTTACGAAGGAGGTCATATGTCATTTCCACAACAACGGTCCGAAATCAAATTGAGTCACCAGAACATAGTGAACCTGAAGGGCTGATCAGAACATTCCATAGCTTCCATGAAACCCCCTGTGTGTAATGGGTTTACATTGTTTATGCATGACTCACATCCACCAATGACACACACTCAATGGATATCTACAGTCTTTGAACAAGGATTGCAAAGCCATGAATGATTTAAAAGAATCCAAAAAATTTTAGCCGTGAGAGTTTTTCTGAGTTCCTGTCACTTTAAGCTAAAGAGGCGTTGTCAGTCACGTCTCAAGCATGTGAAAGGTGATATAACATCCACCCCGATTCTCATTGCTCAAGAACATTTAAGAACTGTTTAATCTATCCCGACTACACTTACATGGACATAGCTTAATCATGATCTTGCATCATGTGGTTGTACATCATGTACATTACAATTCAAATATCTTATGCAACATCTTTTTGTAATCGAGTGGAATGACTGCACCTTATGTCCACACATCTTGACATGATCATGACAATCAGTAACATTATCACACCTTTCTACACATCACACCATGCCACTGCAAGAGTCAAAAGATGTCCTGCCCAAAACATAACTATCAGAAAATTCCTAGAAACTTGGATTACTTTTTTTCTGCTACTTTCATTTTAGATCTTAGCATTTGAAATGAAAGAAAATTACACTTGAAAAGCACTAAAATAATTTCCAACCTGAATTACGACTAACTTCAAATTATAGAATGCTTAAATTTAATGTTTTACTTAACTAATAAATACAAATACCGTTTTGTAATTATAAAGAACTTTCACCTGCCCTGTTAATACTCTGTATAAAATATAATCAAGGAAAACAAATGCATTGCATGCATGTAAAGTTATATGCATCTACATCCACACACACGCGCATATCCATCTAATTCCAAGTTCCAGCTGGTTCCAAAGCACAACAATGGTCTTAAACTTGAAAACAAGTATGATACAAAAGGTTTACTAACAACAGAGATCTGCTTATGGACCTCATTGCTCAAAACGGTAATGCGTCAGGTTCAAATGTTTTCGGTTTGACAGTCCTTGTGGTACAGAATGGACTGAAAAGCTTTCACTTTCCTTCATTTGCGATCAAGGCAGGGAAAACATTTAAAAGGAGGCCGCGTCGAAGAGCACGGTCGGGCTTTGACCTTAACTCGACAATCAGGCTAAGATTAACTACAGCGCACTAGCGTTAGCATGAGCTAGCATTCCGCGATGCCATAAACCTTATCGTCTGCTTACCTTAGGTCAAGAAACGCGTTATTAACTTGAATCAACTCCAGTACTTGAAATATGTAAATCTTCACTCAGTTCTTCCCTTGGTCGAAGTAAATTAATGCATTCCAGGCGAAGCAGAGGGTGGAAAACAATGTAAATACGTCAGTTCACAATGGAGGCGGACCCGATGTAGGAATTGATTGATGATTGGCTGCTGTTTATCTCATGAATATTAATTAAATGGGACTCTCCAGTACAATTCCCAATTCAAATGTCTCATGAGTTAACCTTTGCATTAGTAAGATTTGTAGTTTCATGGCATTTGGAAAGTGGGTTGGAATAAAAATAAAAAAATATATATATTTTTTTTATTTCGCTTTGTGTACCAGCTTACATATATTTTTCTATCGTTACAAGAAAGCCAACCAGAACATTTTTCATTATACCCTAAATATCATATATGTTAAGACGGTTCCTACGCAGTATGAACTTATATTCCAGACATAGAAAAGTGTGGATAAAAGAAAACAGACAATCCAAAATGTTGTTTCCAGAATATTGTTGACCCCGTTTTGTTTTATAAAATATAAAATGTAGAAAAATAAATTTTCTCCTACAAGCAGAGTATTTTCTTGAATTTCATGTTTCATATCAAACATAATCCTATATTTTCAGTAGAGTAGAATTATGAATGTATTTATAATTGCCATGAGCTTGGCAGATAAAGTCTCATTCCATTCATGAAAATAGTTTGTTTTATAATTGAAGAAACAAAAATGTGGGCTTGTGTCTTATAAATTCAGATTAAGATAAACTAAAACAAACATTCAAACTGAACTCTTCTTCAATCAGACTTCTTTGTAGTAGTGTTAGTAAGTACTGAAATTGTAAAAAAATGCAATGATACCAGCCATTCTGTAGGACTGGAGGTACTGAGTATCAGATTGATTCAGTTTTTCAACAGCTCTACAGTCTGTCACATTGATTACAACAGTAAAGGATGGCACCAAAAAAAAAATCTGATCTCAAAATAGACCATGGACTGTAATATTTCATATAATTACTTACTTTATTTTCATTTTATTACTAATCTTTTTAAGCAATATTTATCTAACTGAAAAATATTTGACAGCTACATGCTGTTTATTGTGTTATTTACTGTATTATTATTAGCATTAATATATATATATATATATATATATATATATATATATATATATATATATATATATATATATATATATATTTCAAATAGCTAAAATAGTTAAATAGTTTCAATAGTTTTTGCTATGGTACCAAGAACTGAGCAGTTTTACTGTTATTGGTGCCAACTACTGAAATATTGGTACTGTGACAACATTACTTTAGTATGAAATTGTAAATTGTAAATTTAAATGGCACTATTTGCGGAATTAATACATGTAAGCTGATAACAGAAGCCCATATTTTTGTCATAGCCATTCACATTTAACTTTTGTGGTTCACATCCCGTTTCATTTTCGTATTACTACTACTGTTCTTGAGGCTCTGTGTGCAAAAAAGTCCCTTTGGACAAAAGTGTCTGCTAAATGTATAATGTAATGTAACTAGAAACTTGCACCCAGCTACATTTCCACATTTAAAAACTGTATTATACATGTATCTTGATTATTTGATCAATATTATAGTCTGAGCATTCGTGCAACCTGAAACCAGGTAAACTAATGGTTTTGCATATCTGGGTTACACATGTGAAGGGTCACACGTGTATCCATATGTGGCGCATACATTTTATGTGATTTTTTTAAAAACTGACTGAACCTGTTCTGAATATAATCAGCTATATGTAACAAATGTGACTGCAAGCAAGATTCTAGAAATACTACTAGAAAAAAAACATTTTCATCTAAACTTAGCGATGGTCACAAGTGGAATCCATGAGAATGGAAATGTTGGATCCTCACAATCTATCACCTGTGTTCCTCATTTGTGAGATTCTTAATGAAGTGTCTGTTATATTAATAAATAAATGGTGGAGAACACTGGTTCCTCATAACTACACCCTGAGACTGGTTGATACAGGATTTGAACATAGAGAGGCATACCACCTGGCGGAGGCGGACCACTTCCCAAAATGTAAGAATGGCATGAGATGAGGTATTTCCATGTTCAGTGTTATAAGATACCGTCATGGGGAATCGTGGCAAACTGTAGTTTAGTGTCTGAGGAAGTTATCTTTACCACTACCCTATTTAAACTGTGAAACTTTTGCTGACAAGCTAGCGGCACTACACATTCATATGATTTTTTTTTTTTTTTGTGTGGTCAGCATTTCCCTCGTTAGTAACCTAGAGCTAGAATATTTAACAGCAGGTGTAAGACGTCTGCCTAAATACATATACTGTATCGAATGGCCAGAAGCTCTAGTAGCCTATTGAGCATTAAAAACATATAACTACTAGCTGAATGAGAAAGAATAAAAGAATACAAGTGCATCTTATAATTGTATAATATACACTACTGTTCAAAAGTTATGGTCAGTTTTTAAAACTTTAAGGCCTCTATATGCTCATCAAGGCTGCATTGATTTGATCAAAAACACAGTGAAAACAGAAACACACTAAAATGGACAATTTAATAATGTTTAATTAATAATTTACATCGTTTTGCATTTTAATATATTTAAAAATGTAATTTATTAATGTGACAGCAAGGCTGTATTGTCACCAGCCATGAATCCAGTCTTCAGTGTCACATGATGCTTCAGAAATCTTTCTAATATACTGATTTGCTACTGCTGCTCAGTAATTTTGTTGAAGCCATGATACATATTTTTCAGATTCCTTGATAAAAAAAAAAACAGCATCTATTTGAAATAGAAATCTTTTGTGAACATTATAAATGTATTTACTGTTACCTTTCAATATCAATTGATTCATTTAATGCATCCTTGCAGATTAAAATGAGTAACTTCTTTTGAAAATCTTTGTGATTCCAAACTTTTGGATGTCAGTGTACATGATGGGCTCATTTCTGTTTTCATTTGAGTCTACATTTACCTTTTAAGACAACACTTATAATTTATGACTGCAACAGTAAATTTTATTCAATTATGGTACATATGGTACTACGGTATCATGATTTTCACACAGGGATACAAAACTAGAAATTACATTTTAAGTGGCTAACAAATATCAAAATCTGCTTTAGGTTTGACAGAAATAAAGCATTAATGGCTGAAGTAGACAAATAATAATCAGAATGTCATCTATGAGTCTACAATAAAATGCACTGAAAATGTCCAACTTATCAAGTCATGAGATTTTAAACTGTCAAAAAGTGAACGTTGACCGCAACATAATTCTTCTCCTCAGCAATCATTTTTAAAGCTTCTTTCTTTCAAATACAGTCACAAACAAGTATTCATCATACTTGAAGAGCAGCTCAATTAAACACTTGTTTCAACCCTCTACAATCCGTTTCAACACCGATCCCAAGCCACCTTTAGCCACTTGTAGAGGCGTCATCGTTTCCTTGTTCTCAATGTAGATGCTGGCACCATGTTCCACAAGGAGTTTTGCAGCCTCTGTTCGCTCCTCGTCACATGCAAGATGACTGTAAAACCAATGAAAAGCTCATGCAGGACTGCTCTGAGGAAGCATTTCTACATAATTATGAGCCAACAAGAACAATAACACTGCTACACAGCAGTTCTACTTACAGTGGTGTGTTTCCTTCGGAGTCCTGAATGTTGGTAGAAGCACTCTCTTTTAAAAGAAGCTGAATGAGTCTGTAGTTGCCCTTGGCAGATGCTCTGTGTAGAGGTGTGGATTTCAGTTTATCTGTTGCATTAGGATCTGCTCCATTTTCCAGCAAAATCTGGGCTATCTGTTACGACAACAACAAAAAATGTAAAAAAAAAAAAAATACTTGAATATAATTATGATGAAGATTTAATATATTATTAAATTAACAAAAGCTTCCTGAAATATATTCACTTTCGTTGAAACTTAGGGGCAATCCGAAGTGGAATTCATGATAATGGAAGTGTTAGATCATCACCATCAATCAGCTGTGTTCCTCATTTCTTCAGAGTTTCTGAATGAAGTGTCTGTTATATTAACACATTTAATCTAAATGGTTGAGAGCACTGTGCCCTTAACTGAACTTGGAAAAAAGTGCTAGCAAAATAAAGTATTTCAAGTTAGTTAATCAATGATTCAGTGATGTCCTTCCAGTTCAGCTCTCTTTCAATAGTCCCTGTGCAATCAGTCAAGCGGCGCTAACTAAGAAAGCCAAAGGGGACTGCGACAAGGAACCAAAACTCCACCGGTGGCAGAAACGGAGAAAAACCCTTGGGAGAAACCAGGCTCAGTCGGGGGGGGGGGGGGCAGTTCTCCTCTGGCCTTTCCTCTGAAAATGTTTCATAATTTCATTTTGCATTCTACATTTGATAAAACTGTGCTGTTAAGTTTTGTGAAGGAGGGCCACTGGTAGGAAACTCTTTAGCTGTGTTTATGATTAACAGTTACTATAAACTATGTATTTTAGGTATGGAAATGATGTATGTTGAGTTGTGATATTTGGGACATGGCCATTGTGCTACTTTGCGTGCTACTTTAGGCACTACTTTAACCACCGACCAACCACACCACAACCCCGCCTCTCGCCCACACTGTCCTCTTTTTGGAAACTTAAAATATAGTCACCCTTATTAAATGACGTGGTCACCTGGTGATTCGATCAGATAGTTACAGATGTCAGGGTATTTCACATTTCCCCATTCAGTTGGATAATTTCTCCAACAAAAGGAAAGGAAAAGGAGCACGGATTTAGACCAATTAAAATTAGTTTCTCAATATATCTCCTCCTCTCAGGTTCACATAAGGTGGTGAAATAATCCTTTGACATGGTTAAAAATAATAAATTAATATGTAATATGTTTCCTGCCAGTGTGTATTTCTCAGTGTACATTGCAGTCCACTTTTGTGTCTTTAAATGCTTGTTTTGTGGGGGGTCGACAGGTTATAAAAACAAAGTTCTGCGTTTTTACTGTACACCTTGTCACGCAGCACCATATTTGTTTTGGATGGATTGGATAAAGATTCCTTACTATTAGAGATGCTGAACAACGATGCAAGTGATCAAACTTAATTCATACTAAGTGGCTGGGTATCAACCAGCTGCCACAAGATTACATTTCCATATATGATTTTCTTCTATTTGTGGTGTGAGGGCTTCCGAAAGTTTAATGCAAATCACTATATAATAAATCTACAGCGATCAAATACTGAGCCACATCTTATTTTGAGTTGTTTACCATACCTGCACATGCTTATTCGATAACTGTTTTATTCCTATTTGGGTATATGTATATACTTTATCTTTTATTTAGGCTATTAAACTATTTCTCATGATTTTAAATCTGCATTTAACCTCAACCAATTTAAAAGATGTGCTGAATTCTGATTTTGTAGTTTTTGTAGATTTAAAATTAAATTATTATAATCTTATTTCAAGTGATGAAAGGTTTTGAAAAACTGTCAGTAAGGTTAACCCTGCCTGGTTTAAATATTTGAAAATAATTAACAATTGAAAAGTAATCAAAACATAATCAAATGTAATCAGTTACATTAACAAAGTAATTGAATTAGTTATACTACTTATAACATCTTAAATAGGCTATCTTGTAATCTGTAACCTATTATGTTTCCAAAGTAACCTTCCCAACACGACTTAAATGAAACTTATTTTACCCCAAACAAAGGTTAGTCCAAAATAATAATAATTTGTTGAAGCTACCTCATATAGGTTTTTGGATGCTGCGTAGTGCAGTGGGGTGCAACCATTCTGGTTCACAGCGTTCAGCTGAGCTCCTTTGGATATTAAAGATCTGACAATTTCTTCTCTCCCAGCAGATGCTGCTATATGAAGTGGAGTCCAACATGCCTGAAATGATATACAAGTGTAAAGAACTCCACCAAGAGGATCTGTAGTGAATGACAAAGTGTCAATAGTGCTACTATCTGGACATGTTAAAAAAAAAGTCATGTTATAATTCCACATCTAAATCAATTGGAGATCAGCAATAACGCTGAGAGGAAAGTTTTTTTATTTTTTTTATTTTTTTATTTAAATACAAGAGCGTTAAGTGATGCCGTGTGAGGTTCTGTACTGTAGCAGGACACACTGCTGACTCACATCATCTTTGAGATCCACATCTACTCCAAGATCCAGCAGAAACTTCACGACAGCCACATGTCCAGCTGAACAAGCCCAGTGCAGAGCAGTCCTGCTGTCCTGTAAGAAGGAAGCATTCGTTCAGAGCATGTTAAACTCGTGACAGACCGCTATCTCCGCATCAATGGAGAGACTTCAGTATAGCATCATGCTAACCGCTGTGTGCGCGCAACGACACTTCCCACTGAACATTACCTGGTCTGTTTTGGTCGCTAGTGAGCTGTCAGAAAACACGCATTTTTTAAGTTCTTCAAACTTTCCAGTATAAGCTAAATTACAGATTTCTACATTTGAGACTCTTCCCTCCATCTCAGACTTTCTTCTTCTTCTTCTTTTCATTTTTTGGCAGATTGCAACCATGACTTTTAAAGGTGCATACCGCCACCTACTGTATCAGAGTATGTAACATGAGCTATATCCATTGGTACTACTTTATATCAAAAAAAAAAAAAAAAAAAAAAAAAAAAAAAAAAAAAAAAAAAAAAAGAAAGAAACAAACAAACAAAAAAAAAAAACACACACAAAATAAAAATTCTATATCCTATTGTATATCCCTATATTTTTTAGATATTGTATAACTGCTTTCTGTGTATCCTTTACCCCATCTCCTGTTGTGCCTAATAAACCTTCAAGGTTCCACTTCCTTCCTGTCTGACTTATCTTTTGTTTTAGCCTCATCCTCTCATCTCTATATTTCTTACAATATAGCAATACATGCTCTACATCTTCCTTGGACCTACATTCCAAACATTCATCTGATGGACTTTTGCCCATTAAAAACAGTGTTTTATTTAACCCTGTGTGATCAAACCTTAGCCTGGTTAAAACACTCTCCTCTCTTCTGTTACTTCTATTCACACCCTGAGCATTAATAGATTTTTGCAAGCTGTAATATTTCCTTCCACTTTTATCCACATCCCACCTATCCTGCCATTTCTTCAACATTTCTTTTTTAATTATCGCCTTAGCTTCTCCTTTTCCAAGAGGTATATTTATGACATTGTTCATCTTAGTTGATTTTTTTGCTATATTGTCTGCTCCCTCATTCCCTTGTACACCTGTGTGGGCAGGTACCCAGCAGAATCTCACATCTATCCGTAGTCTCTGTAATCTAAATAAACTTTGTTGAATTTCTAGCATTAGATCTTCTCTATTAGATTTCATATTTTGAATACTATAAAGAGCTGCTACAGAGTCAACACAACACACCACTCTGTCTGGTTTTACTTCCTCAACCCACTGCAGTCCTACAATAATCGCCATCATCTCTGCCGTGTACACTGATGCCTGATCGGGTAATCTTTTCCCAATGCTTATATTCATTGTTGGTATATATATTCCTATTCCTACCTTGTCCTCTTCATCTTTAGATCCGTCTGTATACATATCTAAATAACTGTAATATTTGTTCCTTACGTACTGACTTGCCAAATGTCCTTTCCTACTCTCTTCCCATTCATTTTTTAATTCCAATATATTTAAGTCTATCTCAGTTCTTGGAAATAACCAAATAGGGATATTACTGATAGGTGTAGGGGAGTTAAACCATATATTATTTACTCTATATTCCTCTGATTTAGTCTTTATTACCCATCCAAAACCATTACCTTTAAAAGAACTATACTCCCAACATTCCTGAATAATGCTCTTAGCATGGTTTTCAAACCCACATCCACTTAAGCGACTCCAGTATGTAAGCATGATTTTATCTCTTCTCAGGTCTGAGGGCACTTCTCCTAACTCAACCTGTATTGCTTTAATTGGTGTTGATCTCATTACACCTGCACAGATCCTCAATGCTTTATTACTAACTCTATCTAACTTCAATAAATGGGTTTTAGCTGCTGCTCCATAAACATAACATCCATAATCAATTGTTGCCCTCATTAGAGCCCTATAAATATACATTAATGATTGTTTATTTGCTCCCCAATCTTTCCCCACTACCGCTCTCATTAAATTTATGACTTTCTTGCATTTTGATTCCACCTTTTCAATGTGTGTTTTCCATGTTCCCTTTTGATCTAACCAAATACCAAGATATTTAAAATGATCTACTGTTTCCATATTGTGGCCATATAACTGTAGCTTCTGTTTATCTATCCCTTTCTTCCTGGTAAATATCATATGACAAGACTTACTTGTAGAAAGCTTAAATCCCCAATTATACGACCATTGTTCTACCTCTCCTATTGCTTCCTTGATTTTACTTCTCACCATTATGGCATCTCGTCCTCTTACCCATATGGCCCCATCATCTGCATACAGAGCTGACCCAATCCTTCTATCTAGATTCATAAAAATATCATTGATCATAACATTAAATAAAACTGGACTAATAACACTGCCTTGTGGAATTCCATTAACAATTTCAAATTCCTCAGATACGTCTGCTCCCACTTTGACTCTAAATCTTCTTTCTGACAGAAATTCTAATACCCAGTTATATAACTTACCTCTAATTCCCATTTTATTCATTTTAATTAGTAACCCCTCCCTCCACATGGAATCATAAGCTTTTTCAATATCAAAGAATACAATACTCATTATTTCTTTCATTTTAAATGTTTTCTCTATCTCGTTGCTTACTTTCACAACCGCATCCATTGTGGAACGCCCTTTTCTGAACCCACTTTGATATGGTGCAAATAATCCTCTGTGTTCAAGGGTGTAGTTAAGTCTTCTAACTAGTATCTTCTCCATCCACTTGCATAGATGTGATGTTAGGGCGATAGGTCTATAGTTACCAGCATTATTAGAATTTTTCCCAGGTTTATTAAATGGCAATATTAACGCACTCTTCCAGCTTTTGGGTATTTTACCTTCTTCCCATATCTTGTTAAATAATTGTAATATTATCTGTAATACTTTTTCAGGTAGTTTCTGGAACATAACATAACTCAGTTGATCTTCTCCTGTAGCAGTATTCCTAATACCATTTAATACTATCACTAGTTCATTCATATTCATTTCTGCATCCATAGTACTTTCCTCATTATCTTTTTTAATATACACATCCCTATTTTCCTTAAGAACCTTCTCTTTATGTAGTCTATGGATATCATCTAAATGGTCACCACTATGCACACTGGCAAACTTCTTTCCCAACATAGTTGCCTTTTCTTTATCTGTTATTGCCAGTATTCCATCATCCTCTAATACTGGTATTTTAGCATACACTTTTTTCCCACTCATTTTCTTTAGCATTGACCACACCTCTCCTATTTTTACTTCACTCCCTATAGTAGAACAATAGCTCCTCCATGCATTTTGTTTACTATTCTTAATTATTCTTCTTGCCTGAGCCTTTTTCTTCTGATAATTAATTAAATTATCTTGATTCAGGTTATTCCTTAACATTCTCATTGCCCTATTTCGTTCTTTAATAGCTTTTGTACATGTATCATTCCACCATGGGACCATTTTTCTTTTCCCCCCAACTACCTTATATGGTATGCTTTTTAATGCTGCATTCAATATTAAATGTGTAACTTCAGATGCACATTCCTCAATATCACCCTGCATTGAAATTGTCTCTGCTGAAGTACAACAAATTTCTTTAAATTTTACCCAATCAGCTTTAGCAAAGTCCCACTTCTTATGATTAGGCCTTTCTTGGAGATCTATTTCAATATTTATAGAGCAAAGAATTGGAAAATGATCACTTCCAATACTTGTACTTTCCTTTACCTTCCATTCACAAGAGTTTGCCATATTATTAGAAACAAGCGTGAGGTCAATACATGACATTGTGTTAGTACGTATGTCAATTCTTGTGCCATTTCCATTATTTAAACATACTAATTGTCTAACATCCATCAGTTCTTCCACTGCTTCTCCATTTCTATCAGTATGCTTACTTCCCCAAAGACTATTATGTGCATTGAAGTCTCCACACCATATTTCTTTCCCATTTCCTTGTCTCATTATTTCTTCTAAGGTTTCTTGGCTTAGTGATTTACAAGGGTTATATAAGTTGATTACTACTAAGTGTCCATCTGTTTTATAAATTTCAATAATTACACATTCTATTTCTGTTGTAGTTTCTATTCTTCTAAATGGTATCCCATCCCTTACAAATGTTGCACATCCTCCACCCTGATTTCCATCTCTATCAAACCTAACAGACTCATAACCAGGTAAAATAAAATCAAGGTGAGGTCGTAGCCAAGTTTCTTGAATACAAACAATATCAAATTTGACTTCAGACTCTATTACAAATTTTTTAAATTCTTGTCCGTTTGCAATCAGACTCCTAGCATTCCATTGCAAAAGGTGGAATACCATTATAAACTTATATAATACTCTGAGACCCTCCATCATTATTAGTACTTAGCATGCCATGTATTTCTTCAGCTTTTAAATCTTTAATACCTAAAAACTCCTCTGCAGCTTCTACCACTGTCTTGATCCTGTCACTTTTCCTTTCTTGTCGTGTTGCAACATTCACCACTTTACATATAAAAGCTATAAAGCTCTTTTTTTCCACCATCAATGTGTTCTCCTCCACTATACACTTATGCTTACATGGTTGCTGTGTGGTTGCTGGTATAGTGTCTACTGGTCCTGGCTGAAATCTCCTTTTGCCTAACCTCTGGGGTAGGCCTGCTCCATGCATTGCACTTTCATTCAGATTTTCATGACATTTTGTTGGTTTATTTTCCTTGGTTTCATATTTGCCCATATTTTTAATAGCCTCTGCATATGACACCTTATTCACAACCTTGTACCTCTGTACTTCTTTAGCTTGTTTCTGGACCACACATCCAGCATATGCAGCACTATGCTCACCTCCACAGTTGCAACATTGTAGCTTGGTATCCTTATTACATTTACCATATTCATGTTCTCCTCCACACTTCGCACATCTTTGTCTCCATTTACATTGTTGTACTGTATGTCCCATTCTCTGGCACTTAAAGCACCTTAACGGTTGGGGAATATACTCCCTAACTTTGTAATTGATCCACCCTATTTGAACTTCACAAGGCAAAGATTTTTCAAAAATAATCATTACAGATAGACTATCTGATTTAACACCATTTTTATTATTTTGAAGTCTTTTCACCTCTAGTACATTCCCACTTTTTATCTCACTCTTCACATCCTCCACGGACATTTCCAAAGGAACATTTGTAATCACTCCTCTTAGCTTTGCTGTCGTTCCGGGTACATGCACTTTAATATTTCCACCACCAAGGTTGCTCATTTTCAAAATCATTTCCTGCTGCTTCTTATTTACTGCTGAAATTAGAATTCTTCTGTTATTCAGTAGTTTAGCATATTTAATTTTCCCCATATCCTTCTCAATTGCTTTAGTCACATGAACTGGGTGAAAGTGACCTTTATCATTACTAAGCGTAATAATAACTTTCCACTCTTCCTGCTTGTCATCATCAGGCCTACTGCTTCCCTTAGGTTTGGCTTTAATCTTTTTGTTAACTTGTCTTGGAGTATTCTCTCCTCCACTACTCGCTTCAGACCAAGATTTTTTCCTTGCCTTTTTTGTTTGGCTAACCTCCATATCTGAAGGAAATCCATCATCGCTACCATCTGAACTATATCCCATTGCTACACTCACGATACAGTTCGATTGCAATCTGCCTTCGCTCCGTCCAAACAATCCACCGTCGCCTGAATGTGACGTCTGTGCGGCCAGCTTCCGGATCGAGCACCCATCTCAGACTTTGGGGAGCACAAGCATAGAAATACCTAGACGCCTCATTGGCCGCTTTGAGCCGTTGCCGCGATACGTCAACGCGTCCGCCATGTTAGTGAGGGCAAGACTGCCTTAAAACAAATGAAAGTAAACGGGGACAATCGGTTTTTACTGAATAAAAACACGATAACGTTCACATTCATCAACCGATTTCAGAGGTTTGTGATCCACGTGCAGTTAAAAAACTTTGCTCCAGTTATTTAGTTAGGTTTGGAAAATTATTAATTGAAAGCTCACAATTGTCTCACTTGTTGATTTCGTTGATTTTTTTCGGTTTACAAATCTGTTAATTTAGTATAACTGTAACATATTCATGTAATGTAATTTGAATGTACATTACATGATATGTAGTTGTTTTATTGCTTTCTCTGTGTTCAATCCCAACATTTTTCTTTCTTTTTGTTTCTCTCTTTCTTGTGTCTCAGGTTAGAACACAGCTCATTCCCTTTGAAATACTGGGATACAATCTAAATAATACATCTTTAAACACTAATTTGCTATCGTTTAGAAAATTTAATAAAACAAGTAAATACAAATCAAAAAGTGACACTTGTAGTCTGCTTTTCATTTTGATTGCACTATAGCCAGATGAACTCCACAACAAATAATAACATGTAACTGATGAGGCTATGGATCCAGTGAAAATGAAAATATGCACTGATACAGTGCACAGTAGAAATATAGTAAAGTGATATTTTATATTCAAAAGTATATGTAGTACAACTTAAAGTAAAGTGAATAATATGAAAAGCGAGTACAATGGTACAATAACATACGATATAATAGATTTATAATAGCATAAAATTATATGTATAATATGAATAATACCATAACATAACAGGTCATTTGAGTCAGTTTGCTGTTTGCAAATCATTTGAGTCAATTTGGGAGTTCGGAGGGGCTTCGCAGAACAATTGAATCAGTTCGAGAGTTCGGAGCGGGTTCGCGAATCATTTGAGTCAGTTCGGGAGTTCGAAATCGGATCGCGAATCATTTGAATGAGTTCGGGGGTTCGTAGCAAGGGGCAAGGAACTCGACCGGAAGTTGAAGTCGGGTGGGGGCTGCCATCTTTTAGCAGAACTTCACTTGCGTTAGCATTCCCATTGACTCCCATTCATTTTGGCGTCACTTTGACAGCGAATAACTTTACATCTGAGGCGTTTAAAGACTCTGTTTGTCCATTATTTATTTCTAAAGATACACGACAATGTATAAAGGGCTCCATTACCTTCTATGTTACATTATGGCCCCGTATAAACAGTTTTTGTAAAAAATAGGCTAACGATTGCGTCATAACCACTCGTCTCTCTGTCGCATTACCGTACAGACAGGTGGAGAAGCTCGCAGGCAATTAAGTGAAGTGAAGTGACATTCAGCCAAGTATGGTGACCCATACTCAGAATTTGTGCTCTGCATTTAACCCATCCGAAATGCACACACACAGAGCAGTGAGCACACACACACACACACTGTGAGCACACACCCGGAGCAGTGGGCAGCCATTTATGCTGCGGCGCCCGGGGAGCAGTTGGGGGTTCGATGCCTTGCTCAAGGGCACCTAAGTCGTGGTATTGAAGGTGGAGAGAGAACTGTACATGCACTCCCCCCACCCACAATTCCGTCCGGCCCGAGACTAGAACCCACAACCCTTCGATTGGGAGTCCAACCCTCTAACCATTAGGCCACAACTTCCCCCTTAACTTAACATGGCGTACTGGCGTTACATTTTAAAATACTATACAAAATATTTAATCAGAATACTTACTCCTGCTCACTCACAACAAAGAACTCCCCGCTCAAGCTCGGCGTCTCTGCAAGATTAACGATGGCAGTTTGCACGCACAGCCACTTAGAAGATTTACATCTGGCAGACAGGTTGCTGACGTCGTCAAGCTTCGTTTGAGTCTGCGCGTCAGAAACGGAAGTGCTAAAAAACGCTAAAACTGGGCTTCATTTGTCTCAATTGAGTTCCAATGGGGTCGCTGTGTCCATTTCTTTTACTGTCTATGGTTCGTAGCGGGTTCGCGAATCATTTGACTCAGTTCGGGAGTTCGGAGCAGTTCGGCAGTTCGCAAAACATTTGATTCAGATCGGGACTCCGAATCGCGTTTCGCGAATCATTTGAGATCAGGTCTTTCGAGCGGATTTGCAAAGCATTTGATTCTATCATGTCGGCTACTAGATAGAGTTTTAATAAAGGAAAAGAGGTTTAGAGACAAATTTTTGTTAATAGCCTGTTAGTTATCCCACAGTCCATAGCATCACTAACTGTATAATTTATTAAGGGAAAATTAAAACGAAATAGTATGAGTTTCAATTTTTATTTTATTTATGTAGCAATGGTCATCTTAACCTCTGTGCAGTGTTCAGGGTATTTCAGGACCCTAAATTAAATTCTAATTCATCTAAATGACATGACACTTAATGACTTTACCAAAACAGAAATTGGGATGTCTGATTGTATATTAGTGTAATAAAATCACTCAGAATGCTCATATAGTTCTTTTGTTTAAAATTGTAATTTTAAATGTTTTCCAGTAAATGGCAGAAATCTACCACTTAAGTACGGCAAATTAATATACGACCATGTATGAAAGCAAGAAATGTAGATATACTTTAAAGTTAACTACATATTTATTTTGTATAAGCATTTCATATAAACATGTAATACTTTTTTTTTTCAAAAATGTAACATTTATACAAATTCCATATCAACTGTATAGTAAAAACATTAAAGGAAGTGATGTTACAATTCATGATTGTCTAGATATTGGTGTTTTTAATTTCACCTCTTAAAGCACTTTCTTTTATCAATGCAAATATCAGTATTCAACATTTTGGGATTAAAACATCAAAACATTATGCATTTGTAATTGCAGATTAAATGCATTTATATCTTGCATTAAACAGTAAACATCTGTCGGGGTCTCTAGAGAGCGATGTGTAGAGGATTAAAACTTGAGCCAGAGGTTCTTCACCGCTATGAGGAGACCTTTGACGTTAACATTCTTCTATCTGGTCTCATCATCCACCCTAATGATCCACACCTTGGTGCAGATGGCAAAGTGGTGGACCCAAATGAATAACCTCTCTGTGGCCTGGTAGAGGTTAAGTGCCCTGATGTGAAAGAAATGGGAGAGGCATCCCACATTGAGTTTATTGGGGACCATGCAAAACTGAGAAAGAAACACACATTGGCATTCCACGGTCAGCTGACTGTTACTGGCTTAGTTAACCTGGTGTGATCTTGTGACAAGTACAAGAGGTGACTTCCATGTGGAGAGGGTATGGAGAGATGATGAGCTGATCACAGAGATCACAGCTAAAGTTGTTGAATTCTACTTTGGCGTATACATTAATTTTTTGCTAGGAAGAAAATAGGCATGAAAAATTTACCAACAAATGATGTTCCTGTTCTATAGTGAATGTAGTTCTATAGTGTTCTATTACAAGAAAAAACAGTTACCCCAATAAGTCATGCTTCAGTTAATTATATTTTATTGTTATTTATGTTATATTGTTGCAACATACCTACCCCAAACTGGAAAGATATGTCAGGAGGGGTTGGTGATTTCTGATGTGTTCAGAATCTGAAACGATACTGCAGATCATAAGTAAAAGTAAAGAGTTAGATTTTTATAAAAAATTTCTGACTTAAATTTCCCCCCTAAAATCTAAGCATTAAATTCAGCAAAAAAAACACACTGAGAAGTATGTGAAAGATTATATGTATAATGTTTGTTAAAACCCTGGCGACTGGTCAAGGTAACACACTCCAGCCCAAAAGAAGGGCATGTGAAAAGGCGGTGTTGTGGTGCTTTTGCAGACAGTCTGAAGAGCTTGATGACGTTTGCTTGCGATAATCAGAACTGTCCTATACAACATACACTACCGTTCATTTAGACTGCGTGGGACTCAGCAGCACACCAGCCAGAAAAGTCATGTGTCTGTGACTTATCACCCACAACCTACCTCATACATGTTCAGTTTCTCATCATTTATATGGACTCTTTATAAATGTAAATGTATTTACACGTTAATTATGTAAAGGAACTGAAATTAAGTTGGTTGTTACTACTATTTAAGTTATGCAATTGTGTTTGCAACCAAAGAACACTGATTTTGCACAATTCTTCCTTATTACAAATAAAGGAGGCAGAATTTCATTCAGTCTTTGTGTATTTTATTTACAGACATGGCTAAAAAACATTAGATGTGAGAAGAAACATTACAAAATCTTTTGGAAAACAAAAAAACATTTATGTGAGCATGGTGTATAATTCTAACATGACGCCTTCACAACAACACTTGGACACATATTGGTCAAAGCACAGCACGCAACCACAATTTTATCCAGCAAAGTCTTCAGCTCAGTCTCATGACCGGTGTGGACAGTGCCTGGCAATGGGGGTGGATTCACAGGACCGTCCGTCTCAGGTGCAGGTGTAGTGTCTGACAATAACAATATAAAGAAATTGTGTCATATCACAACCTCTATTCCTAAGGAATCCAGATTAGCTATATATGGGATACACACAACATACATTACCGTTCAAAAGTTTGGGGTCAGCGAGATTTTTTAAATGTTTTTGAAAGAAGCATCTTCTGCTCACCAAGACTGCATTTCTTTGATAAAAATAATAAAAACAGTAATATTGTGAAATATTATGACAATTTAAAATGACTTTTCTATTTTAATATATTTTAAACTATTTTATTCCTGTAATCAAAGCAGGATCACACTCCAACATTTCATAGGCAGGTTTGCCTGCAAACACAGTCACCAAATAAATTGCAATGTAGCCTAGATTGTACATTTAAAACTGATTAACGTTACGCTTTAATACACTGGTAACTTAAGATCATTATCTTGCCATGTCATGCTAGTTAAAATTTACAGAGAGTAATTGTAACTTACCTTTGTGAAAATGCTTTGAACACAAAATCATGTGTGGTGGAGTGTTATCGAAGGTAATCTTGGCCTCCTTTCCGCTGCTATCCATGCCATTCGTCGCCTTTTTGTCACCTCTGAAACATGGCTTGTACTATTACTTTTCCACGCTGGAAAACAATAAAAAGATATTCCGTTCTTAAGCTTTATGCCACTTCTATCGTGAGAACGACTATTGCAGTTTATAGCACAGCAAGTAGACTGGATCTTGAACACTGCGTCCTCCCTCCATGCAAATAAGTCTGGCGCCTAATGTTTGTGCCGCGGATTCCCAAAATGCTTTGCGTTCAACACTGGGAATACGTCATGATGATCTCTGTAGGCTACTAAATCAAGTTTTAATAAAGAGAAATAGGTTTAAAACACTGCTTCACTAACCTGCTCGACTGTTAGCATAACTGCTACCATGTGCTACATTAAATGTATAATGTATAACATTTGATGATACATCTAACAATACAAATAAAACATATATTTGATTAGGTTTAGTTGCCGATAAGCTTTCAATATAAGTTATTGTTTTTAATATAAGTCACCATCTCGACATTTACTGCTCTGCACCACAAACATCCCGTTTTGACGCGTGATTTAACGTCTCCGCAACTTTTCCAAGCAAACCTAGAAAGCACAAAACATTTGATTCAGATCGGGACTCCGAAGCGCGTTTCGCGAATATTTGATCGGGGCTTCGGAGTTTGCAAAACATTTGATTCAGATCGGGACTCCGAATCGCGCTTCGTGAATCATTTGATCGGGGCTTCGGAGTTTGCAAAACATTTGATTCAGATCGGGACTCCGAATCGCGTTTCGTGAATCATTTGATCGGGGCTTCGGAGTTTGCAAAACATTTGATTCTGATCGGGACTCCGAAGCGCGTTTCGTGAATCATTTGATCGGGGCTTCGGAGTTTGCAAAACATTTGATTCAGATCGGGACTCCGAATCGCGGTTCACGAATCATTTGATCGGGGCTTCAGAGCCAGTTCGCAAAACATTTGATTCAGATCTGGACTCCGAAGCGCATTTAGCAAATCATTTGAGATCACGTCTTTCGAGCGGATTTGCAAAGCATTTGATTACTTGTCTAGATCAACTTTTAATAAAGAGAAAAGAGGTTTAGAGACAGATTTATTTTGTAAATAGCCTGTTAGTAATCCCACAATCCATAGCATCAGTGACTGTATAATTTAGTAAGGGAAAATTAAAACAAAATAGGACGAGTTTCAATTTTTTTTTTTAGTAGCAATGGTCATCTTAACCGCTGTGCAGTGTTCAGGGTATTTCAGGACCCCAAATTAAATTCTAATTCTAATACTGCATCCAGGGGCGTAGCAGCCATTTTAAAAGTGGGGGGGACAGCTGTATGGTGATTTGACCCAAAGCTGATGTTCATAATAAATTCTAAATAGAATACCAATGGGCATTTTACTTTTTCAAATTTGGGAACATGACATGATAGCTTACAGGAACCTATTTTTGTTAAATCATACTCAAAATGAAAAAATACTGCAGGACTTTGAGACCAATGGGAGACCATCTATATATATATTTTTTTTTTTATGAAATAAAGATATTTTATGATATAACTAACTTTGTAAGTATAACCGTAACTTTGTTTGTGTTCAAAATGTAGAAAAATGTATATAATAAGCGAGTACACCATGAATCCATTTTCCAAACCGTGTTTTTGGCTTGTCCTGAATCACTAGGGTGCACCTATAATAAGTGTTTATATTCTGACTATTTTAGATTGCTTCTGGGATACCGCGGCGGAGTAACCCAGTACCTTTGTGGTTCTTCATAGACATAAACAGAGAGAAGTAGTTCCGGCTACGATGTTCTTTCGCAAGACGCAAGCAGTTCTGTTTATTAACCACTAGAGCCTCAAAAGTTCCCTAACGCAGCTTTAAGATAGTCAATCTGCTTTTTTTATACAAATCTCACCTGTACACTTTCTGGAGAGGTTGAGCAACTGCCCCCTCTCTCTGCCAGTGACGTCACAGCCTGCCTTTCCTACAGACCAGTTAGGACATAAAGTAACAGTTATGAATTAAAAGAATAAAATTTGATAAAGTATTTTAAGATATTCGTTGCAAAACAAATATGATTTATTGTGAAATGATAATTTTACTCCGCGAGCAGCACGTAGACAAACAAAAGACAGCAGAAACCAATAATATTGTTACGTCTTATTTAGCAGACGCTTTTATCCATAGGAGAGCATTTAACACACTGAATCCGGCGCAACGTGACGAGGTCCATACGGGTTAAATCATAACATGAAAACTTTATCGCGCGATTCGTGTCATCGCGACATACTGTAACATACTTACAGTGTGTGTCTGAAAAAAGGATGTAATCGTCCTTTGCTTTTTTCTGGGGTGCATTTTATCCCAGACGGCCTAATAGCAAAGTGAACAAACGAACGAACGAAAATTCAGAAGAGCAACAAGAGATTTGAAGTTCATAGCAGACGCGCCCAGGAGATGATTCGCTCTGTGATTGGCTGAATGTTACTTCACTCAAATCTAAGGAACAAATCAGAGAACACTACAGGAAATATTCACGCTGGATCCTAAAAAAAGGGTCCCCCCCGTCCCCCCGGTTGCTACGCCCCTGACTGCATCATACAAGTGTTTATTTGAGTTGAATATTTCTTTTTTTTATTATTATTAATCGTGTTACGATTTTACAGTGAAATTTGATAGAAATAGAGATTCTTCAACCAGAATTTCTTGTTAACTGCCCAAGCCTCTTCTAACAGTGACCAGCTGATGTGGAAGATTGCAAGTGACTGTTTTCATTTTCAAGACTGGGCCAACTGAATTGTAGCTACAAATCTTTTGTATAGCTTTTTTAGTATCATTTTTTTTATTCCAATTTAAGTGCATCTGTAAATATGAACATTCACAACTGAACCGTTTCTAATAAGGAATACCACACAGTTTGAGTAGAAAACAATTTTACTTGTTCTCAGCAAATATTACACACAGTGAACCACAAAAATAAATAAGCATCATAGAACATTCTACAAGCAAATTCACAATTTCTCAATACAAACATTGACTGCTGTGTAGCCTTGCTTGTGGTGATCGGAAACCTGAGGGTCATGGGGAAAATAACTGCTGATTTTGTTTGCTTAATGGCGAGTTGTTTAACAATGGCTAAAAATCCCAGACAAAAAGACTAGTGCAAATGACAAAATAATTATAAATAAAATACACACTCTACAAAAAGACATTTGGTAACTCAAGAGATAAATTACAGTGCCTGTACAGATCACACTTAAAAAAAATAAAATGGCTAAAATTAAATGTACAGTTTTGACCAAATAAATTAAAATACAGAATACAATAATAACAAGGTACCTCCACCATGAAATTCATATTCTGTTTTTTTTCTTCAGCTTTTTACATTAAGTATTGAAAACTGTTAAATGACATATTACCAAATATACTAAAAGCCTGCAGAAGTGGAATTTGTGACAGACAAGAGACAATCAGACACAACAGTAAAATGAGTGGTTTGAGAAAAATCAGACGTGAAAATACAATACAGATGTACTATAAATTTTACATCTTGCTTAAGAGGTTAAAAACTTCCTAAAATGTTCCCTTCATTTCAGTTAAGTGTAATGAACCGCACAAATGAGCAATAAACAACTTGCTAGTCATCTCAACTTGTCTTGAGTCAATCCATGAACATATCTATATGTGTCAATTAGTACTCAAAACATTGTGATTCAGTGACGCCTTTCTACAACCAAAAAATATAAAATAATCTCAAGTAAATTAAAAAACATTGTTTGTAATCATTATAAAAGACACTTATTCCTTAAGCACTGCACCCCAATAAACAAAACAAAAAGTAAATTCAAGAACATGGTTTGTAACCATTATAAAGTCACTAACATGAATGAAGCACAGGAATCTAATTCTAATTTTCAGCCAATAGGGTATCAACATATACATAGTAACCAATCAGAAGGCACAGAAACATCACTGTATATATGACTTGCCTCTACAAGGAGGCGGAGCTCCGCAGTGCAATGACTTCACCTCAGCTAGCAGTTTGTGTTATTTAAAATTCTATTAAACCAATTAAGTGAACAATTTAACAAAGAAACGTTAAAAACATTTAAAAACAGATAGCACAATGTGATGGCAGTGTATCGCTGTTGTATGGATGAACTTTTTTTTTTTTTTTTTTTTTTTTAAAGGAGAGACTCCTTTTGAATGCTAAAATGATAAATTAGTGGATACTTAATGCTGGATAAGATAAATATTGTCCTTTACCCAACAGTTCTCAAGCTAATCAGCTACGACTTACTTGTAAACTATTTCACAGCAGAGAGACTACAGAGCTTCACAAAGCCCAGGAATAAAAACACACAGATCAATAGCTTATCAACATTGTTCGTCTTTGAAAATGTGTACGCATCACTACGCAATGGGCAGTCATGGTGAACAGTTGTATTTAACATTTATTGATAAAAAGTAATGTTTCACGGTGAGGGGCTGATGAAGATTTCTTTGGTCCTACTTGTGGCCATACATTCTTTCGATGTCGTTGAGATAGTGGTTCTTGAGCTCCTTCCTCTTGAGTTTGAATGCGTCCGTCACCAGACCCGTTTCAGGGGTCCAAGGCTCCGGACTCAGGTGGACCATAACTGGTATTTCAAAGCGCTGGAGTTTGACTAGAATGATGGAAAGGCAATAAGAGGACATGTTCTGAGTCCACAAGATTTTATACAACTCTATATTATGTACATTAATATTCAAACATTTTTAAAGTCTCTTATGTTCAGCAAGGGTGGATGTATTTGATGAAAAATTCAGTAACGCTGTAATAATTTGAAATATTACAATGTAAAAAGACCTGTCTTCTATTTACCATACTTTTTTCATAGTCTGGCTGGTCCTGCGACTTATAGTCAGGTGCGACTTATCAAAATTAATTTGACATGAACCAAGAGAAATTAACCAAGAGAAAACATTACCATCTACAGCCTAGAGGATGCTCTAAGCTGCCAGAGATGCTGCTCAATGCTCCTCTAGTCTACCACTGAGGAGCATAGAGCGCCCTCTCGCGGCTGTAGATGGTAATGTTTTCTCTTGGTTCTTGGTTCTAAATAAATGCGACCAAATACGATATATATAATATCAAATGTAACTTATTTCTGTTATACACAGCTAAATTTCCAGTATAATTACTCCAGTCTACAGTGTCCTGATCCTTCACAAATCTTTCTAATATACTGATTTGCTGCTCGGGAAGAATTTATTTTTAACAAGGTTGAAAATAGCTGTGCTGCATAATATTTTTGATGCAAAAAAAAAGATTTTTTTGAATTTAGAATTTTTTATTTCAGCTATTTGCCAAGGCAACATTTCTAAATATAAAAATGAACTAAAATAACTAATGCATGAGTAAAATGAAAAATGGAATAATATTTATAACAGTATATATATCTTTTCTGTTACTTTTGATAATTTCATGTTTTTTACTAAAAAGTATTTCTAATATATATAGATATATATACACACTGCTGAAACCAAATTCAAAACCTGAAGTTGTCAATGTCAGTGTCAAGTGTGCACATGTTCTGATTGACCAAACTACAAATAATAATAAAAAATTCATGTTTTTTATTTGTATCATGGTCTTTGAATTATTTTTTAAAATAATATACAAATAAAAAAATAGCCTCTGAATGAGAGTAAAAATTGAGCACGTTTTTCTTGCCAAAAATTCAACTGTTTTGTTAAGCAGGCCTTAATTAGATCATTTAATTTCTTGATACCGTGTCCAAATTTAGTGTCCTCACTTTTTCACAAACATACCTTGCTGCTATAAATACTGTAAGTTATACTCACTTGAAATTGCAACTTCTTTAATTTCTCTCAGAACTTCCCTTTCCATAACCGGGTGGTTGCAGATCTCTTCCCACGTGCCTTCAATGCCCTTCTGCCTGGCAAGAGCGGTCAGCTTCTTCTGATTAGGAACAATGAAGCTGATAACGTAGTTCTGGTCACTGGTGGGCAGAGAGAGAGAAAAGAGGTCTGTATACAGTGCGTCTGCTGTTCTACAGAGAGGACCCTTTGTTAGGGTCAGTAACATCCCATATGCATCGGACAAAGCCGAGCACACGAACCTGTTTGCGTAAGCACAGATGTTGTCAACGAGAGAGCAGTTCTTCAGAGCGGACTCAACTTTTCCTAAAGAGACGTAGTCTCCAGCTTGGAGTTTCACAAGGTCCTTCTTGCGATCTACATAGATATAATAAAACAGACAGTTATCTCCAAAAAGTATGATTTTAACTAAAACAAGTAACAAGACTTCATTATGATGCTGAATCTAAACATACCAACAATCTGAAGACAGCCGTCAGGGTGCATTTCTCCGATATCACCAGTGCAGAACCACTGCTGGCCGTTCTCATCCACAAAGAAGTCCTCGTTGATACAGCCTTCACTCCTGTAGTAGCCCATGGTCACGTTAGGACCGCCGATGAGGATCTCACCACGCGGATGGGGCTTGTCATGCTTCGTATAGCCTCCTGAAGGAAAAGGAGAATCACAACAGCTTTAACTGCTTGAGTTTTTTTTTCAAGTCAAAGGAATAGTTCCTCCGAAAACGACACTTCTTACTCAACCTCACGCCATTTCAAATCTGTATGTGGACACTTTTTTTTTTTTCTTCACAGAAGACAAAAGCAGATGTAATAAACGAATTGCAACAATCCTTCATAGCTTTGTGTGAGAAACAGATTGTGATTTAAGCCATTATTCAATGATAATCTTACCGGAAGTGTTATTTTAGTATTATTTAGTATTAATTAATATTTTCAACTAGCTTTTATTTTTATATTTTCATTTTAATTATTATTATTTAATATTCTATTTAGCTGTTGTTCAGTTTCAGTTGTAGTAATCTTATAACTTCAGCTTAAACATTTTATTTCAGTAAGTTGTAAAAGACAACATTTCTACAATGTAGTCTTTCATCTAAAATGTTTTATTTTATGTTCTAAATTTTTTTTATAGTTTTAGTTAAAATACCAACACTGCTTCCCCGGAGCTCACATTCACCAAACACAATGCTTTTGGTGTCACCGATGTCAATGTTTTTTTTTTTTTTTAACTATATTTCTTCGGATTACATTTACAAATTTTTGAGATGCTTTTATCAAAATCTTATAATGCATTTAAGACACATTATCAGTTCACGTATTCTCTGGGAATTGAACCCATGACCTTTGTGTTGTTTGCACATGCACTATTGTTTAAGCTACAGGAATGCTGAAGTATTGGTAAAGATGAAGAAAGACTGTTCCTAAAAGCAAGCTTTTGCACAAGTTTAGCAAACTTGGTAAATCGCTTACGTCTTCGGTGTTCATTTTTGTACTTTTTGGAGCACGACAGGCATTGTGGTCAAAATGTACTGTTGTTTTATGCATAACAGTTCTTCAGAAATGTCTAATTTGTGATCCACAAAACAAAATAACAGCATTATGGTTTGTAATAACATGAAAGTGAGTTTATAATGGCACAATACCATGTTTAGTGGATTACTTCTTTAAGATTTCAAATATGAAGAAACAAACTGGTACTATTGACCAACCTTCTGCCCAGTCTTTGAGTTTGATCTCACAGCAGATCAGAGGAGCTCCTACTCGTCCTGTGCTATAGTCAGCAACTGCACAAAACAGGAAGACGTCATCATTACTTCACAGTTTGAGCCTCTGACTCTACAAGAAATATTAAAATAGTGCAAGATGGGCTGGAAAAGATGCTCAGACGTAGCAGGATTCCTCACCCTCGGTTATAGTTCCCGCTCCGCAGGTCTCAGTAAGACCGTATCCCTGACCAACAGGACAGCAGAAGCAGATGTTCATGAAGCGCTGAGTGGCAGGAGACAGAGGGGCTCCTCCGGACAGCATCATCCGCACGTTTCCACCCAGCAGAGATCTGACTTTCTTAAACAAACTGAACACATGAGGGAACAAAGACGATTAAACTCCAGACTCATTAACAAGAGCAAATGTGATTAACCGAAGGCCTGTTTTAATCTCATCTTACATGTTGCACAGAGGTGCATCATAACCCCTCTTGATCTGCTCGAGCTTGTAGTCGTAGGCCAGTTTGAACAGGGTTCTCTGCACGCAGTTCATCTCCTGCACTTTACTCATGACGTTCTTATTGATCCGGTCCATTATTTCCTGACAGAGTGTGAGATGTTAACATGACTGATGTGAATGAGGCAGGATGAAAATGTTTCAAGGAGTCTTGACTTACGGGTACGGCCGCCATTAGAGAAGGTTTGAGCACGGTGCAGTCACCTTTACTTCCTTTCTTAATTTTGGTGGACTGCAAAGCAAAAACAAACCATTCATCAATTCATTTACCGTAGTTAAAAACTTCACAAATCTCTGTGCAAATCTATGACTACATTTATCTGATCCAGCAACAAATTGCTGTACCTGATCAGACAGTGTTTGTGGTGAGGAATAGCCGATTCTGCAGCCGTACGTCACACAGGAGATCTCAGCCGTCATTTCCAGCACATGAGCAAGAGGCAGATAGGCAATATATGTGTCCTTTGAGCTGTGGAAGCATACATGCATATTAAAGCAAAACTAATATGCATTTCAGTCAGGCACTCTTGCTTTAATGGAGTGCAACAATCAGGTTCCAGAAGTAAAAATCCCATTCATTTTTTTCCACTGGGGAACTGATTTTTAACAATAACTTTAAAACCATCAAACACAGACCTTCTGTGAGCTAAAAGATTGTTAATCAATAGTATATGCTTTTGCACATTATTTTTAAGTTCATTTTTAATAACAGAGTTGAAATGTGAATTTCCTGGTGAAAAACTACATTACCCATGATTCTACAGAGAAGCTCCACCAATCAGAAAATCAAAAATAAACAAAGTGATCCTAACACACAAACACACAGTATATATAATAGGATTGGAAATGCTTTATGGGATTGTAGTTCTTTCCCTTATTAAAGCTGTTAAATACACAGCTTTAATCTTTATCTTTTTGGATGGTTTTCAAATACTGTTTTGCTTCAAATCAAAGTGATTCGCCGCATATTTTGTTAGTTTTGTTCGTGGCTTATAACTCTATAACAAAGACTATTTCAAAATCAATATTTGAAAAAACTAAATAAATAAATGGGGAAAAATACTTCCGGAACTAAGGCAGCTGAAAAAAGTGGGTGGCCACTGGGGCTTTCTATTGAAATGTATACACACCCCAATCCAGGTATCCTCTCGCACTGGCCTGCCATGCCCCCGATCAGGTTACTGTGAACAATCATCACCCCTTTAGGTCTACCGGTGGAGCCGCTGGTGTACATGATAACAGCGAGGTCTGATGGGACGGGCTTCACTACGGGTCTTCTCACTGCAACACAAAGCGCACATTGTTTGTCCTCTAGTGATGGAGATTCATCTATTACAGTGCAAATCTCCATTCAAATCAATGTTGTATGGGTTAACTGTGGGTAAACTACAGCCTTTCACTGAAAAGGTTCATTAGCATATAAATAAAATGTCAATTGTAAAGTTGTTGCCCTTTCTTACAGTTTTCTGGCTTGGCTCCCAGCTCTTGCACAGAGTGCATGCTGTGGATGTGGACGCCCTGTGGATACCCCGCTGTGCTGATGCTCTTCCTGTCCACATAGATGATGTGCCTCAGATTGGGGATTTGAGAAAGAACATCCTGTATGGAAAAACAAATTGTTATGGAAATAGAACATTTAATTAAAAAATCGAAATATTTCAAGCGGCTGGGCAAGTTTTGGGTTTAAAAAATGAAAAACTGGATGGACATCAAAACCTCATATCAGACAGATGTTTGCTATCATTATGCCAAAGTTAATATGTTGCTAGCATTCATTTTGGTTACTTTATACCACATCTTAAAACCAATTAAATATCAACACCAGCTTTCATCAGATTTTATGTCAAGTTCCTGTTAAACTTTTCTTAATAACCTTTCTAACTGAAGTTATTAACCGAGTCAAACATGACTGAATATAAGGTTTGAGTGAGTCAGAGGTTAATTTGGTAATTGTTCATTTTGTGAGTCAAAATAATAACTCATGAGTTCTTGAGCCCTGTTTTGTAACCGTTTAAAAGCATTGGTCATTTGATTGTTTGTGATTTGGACTACACTGATTTTTGAGAGCAGCAAGCAAATAACAATGGAACATGCTAATTTGGCAATGATTCATGGTAGCCAGTCAAAACTAATTTATAGTAATATATATTCTTTTGCTGTGAATCTGTAGTATTAGTAGTGCAGGAAACACATCACCATTGCATTGCTGTCTTTGGCTTACCTTCAGTTTAGTTTCCAGCAGTTCGACACTGGTGACCAAGTGTGTAACTCCACACTCATTCAATCCGAAAGCCACTGCCTCTTCTCCCAGAGTTGCATAAAAGGTGACCACTACAAAAACCACATGAAACAGATTTAAAAAAAAAAGAAGATAAAGATGAAAACATCCATTCAATCTTGTGATGGCACAGTACATCTAAAGCATTAAGGGATAAAACATATGACTCATTTGAAAAATAAATTTCCTTAGGGGAAAAAAAAAAAAAAGTGTGGTCAATAAGAGTAAAAATAATCCTTACATGGGAAATTGTGTCTAAAGCAGGTCTGAGCCGTGATCATCCACTCTGCCCTTGTCTCACAGAAAATAGCGATGGTGCTTTTTGGCTGTTGGCCTAGTGCTGCCAGTCCGCTCCCAAACTGACTGATCTGAACGTCCATCTCCTCATAGGATATCCATTTATAATCACCAAGAATCAACTGCCAAGACAAAACCATTAAACACCTTTATATTAAAAAATACTTCTTCATCCTGCAGTCTTTCTTCTCTTCTCAACTAATGGTAATTTTGGCAACATACATTGCATTTGAATGTGACCCAAATGTCATCTATAAATGTATGAATATCTATAAATATAATGTTCAAAATAAAATCTTCTTCAAAGGAATATTTACACTAGCTTTTAAAAGTTTGGGGTCCGTAAGGTTCATTTAGAAAGAAATGACTACTGCATTAAATTGATCAAACATCACAATAAAGACTTTTACATTATTTGACATTACAAAAGATTTCCATTTTAAACAAAAAAGAAAATCCATTCTTGAGCAGCAAATCAGCATATTAGAATGATTTCTGAAGCGTCACATCAGTTTTACTGTATTTTTTATTCAATAAATGCTGCCTTGGTTAGCATAAGAGACTTCTTTTAAGAAAAAAATAAATAAAATCTTACGACCCCACATCTTAAAAGAGTTGAGCACATATACAAATAAAATAGGTTTAAGATGTAACTATTATCATAATTTATGCACACAGGCCATTTTTTAGAGAGTCACTTGTTTGGACCAGCGAATGATATAAGCCAAATTAAAAAGGTCATGTGAACAACCTCACTAAATGAATTGGATTAAATAGAAAATTTGATTTAGACACTTTGGCTTGCACCGAGAATCACAGCTGTACAGAATATATCAGAGGAGGACGTACCTTTTTGAAGACCTTCCCACTCGGCTGAGTCTCATTTTCTTCGCTCAGAACTTCTCTGGTTCCCAGGCAGTCAGCTTTACCGAAGCGCTCCACCGCATAGTCAAACAGCTTATCAAGGGTGTCTTTCCCAGGAAAGTCCTCCGTGACCAGGGAGTCGAAGCGATCCACGGATCGATACGGTCCTTCAGCCTGACCCGTCGTTGACCTGGATTTGAGCCTCTTTGCCAAGGATTTCTTTTCCTGGGCTCCAGTCAGGAAGTACCATGGGAGAAAGCTCAAGAGTGAGTAGAGCCATACTACTGCATGTACTGGGAACAAGAGAAGTGTACTCGGGTCCATGTTCAGAATCACGTCTGCTGAGAAGCTGAAGGGGACTGAAAGATGAAGGGATCAGGCCTAGCCTGAAACAGAGCAAGTTTAGTGTTGCCCTCTGCCCAACTGATGATCCCGGGATCGAAGTTCAGAAAGATAAGGAAAGATTCCAATATGTGCAACCTGATGAACATCACAATCAAAGGAAATGCATGTTATTCAAGTGCACTCATCTAAAACACAAACCTATGAGACATTTCTATGAGAAAAACAAGTTTGAGGTTTCAAGCGGAACAGTCTGCATTCATTCAGCTGCTTTAATGAGACAAACGAGGCTTATTAAAGGATGGTCACATGAGCTACAGAAAAGACACATTCCAGGCCAGTGAACAGTGTCTCTCTGGTTCTCATTTAATGACTAGTATGAAGTCACACACATCCTGTGAGGGCTGCCCTACCCTAAAGACAGGGTGGACTGATGAACAAAACGATCACATGATATTACCACACACCTATTACATGTTACAGAATAAACACGATACACTTGTTTTATTTAGTGTTCCTGTTGCTGCAATGCCAAGGCTATGGGTTAGATTTCAAGGAAACACTCAAAATAATGAACAGAAATCGGTTTCATTGAGTTTAGCAGAAACACTTTATCTCCATCATTATTAGTCACGTAAATGGCCTCTGGCTTAAGATAACGTCATTTCAAGAGTCATGAAGACGAGGTCATCTCGATCACATGACTGGTGTCAGATTAAGGAAGTAGAAATGATTTGCTCATAAATAGATACAACAGAATCACCTTAACACTACTGTTACAACCAGTACACAATTTACATATGTTTGCATTGCCTGTTACTGTGCTGCCAAGCTGTGCATTGTCTATGAAACTGGATCCCTCTAAACACGAGTCCTTAATGACGGTGATGATGAGTGTGAACAACTGCAGGGGTCAGTTGTAAGAGTATGTAGCTAAAGACAGATGGTTAAAGTAAGGCATAGTCCACTGACTCAGATATCAACTGCAGATTACCAATGCCTTCTTACTATTGCAGTTAGTAATCTCTCTCTTGTTTGTTAATGCTGACAATAGTTTAGTACAGAGTTCAAGTCATGACCAGCTCTGGCGAAATGGCATGTGATGTTGACACACTCCACATCCTGATATGCAGATCATGGATTAGGCAAAACAAAGGTCTGTAATACTAATATAAGACAGACAACTTACTGGCTGACTACTGCTTTTTTAGACCCCAGTCCTGATAAATGACAACTGATCAATATTTAATTTCAGAACTTTTTTGTCTGAATAAAAACACTAGAAACAACAGCTTTTAAATGCTAGAAGTGAATGTAGAAATCACGATTATAAGGTTTGACATTTTGCAATTTAACACTGTTATTAAATGATTAAAAAGTGAAAGAAAGAGCACCAAGTTTACTGGACAAAGCAGTTACAAATATATAATTTAGATTATGGATCAACCATTATTAAAACTCAGGCAATAAGCCTATAATAATTTTTATGTTACGGTAAATAATCAATAAATTGTTTTTTTTTTAAATAAAAACTTAAATCAACTAAAATTTTAAATGCTATAAATTAATAAGTTACATTTAATTTTTTATTAAATTTGCATTTAACTGTTAATTAAAAATCATTGCTCCTTGCCATCATCTAACGCTCATATGATAGTTAGTTAATCAACATGTAAAAACAGGAAAAAACAAGTATCTACAATGAAGTATCATGTACTTTCATTAACATACCTTTACTCTAGGAATATCAAATTAATTATAGCTCTACCCTTGCTCGTCCAAAGATAATTGCATTAATAACAAATTAACTTACGAATCAACAAATGCAGATGCTGACTGGTGGAATTTTTTTTAATCTGCAATATACAAAGTTTATATAATGTGAACCCTAAAGTCTGGTGAGAGTGGTCAGTGAGAAGACAGCCAATGATATCTATCCCTCCGGCTCACCCCACTCACGGTCAGATCTTCAGCAGGTGGACACACTGCGGACTGGAACAGACTGATTGGATCCTGGATCAGATCCTATTATCTTTGAGGCATTTGCTATAATCTTTTACAAACCGACCTCTGTTTACTAGAAGGACACCTTGTGTCAGGTTGACCTTAATGTACACTTTTAAAGTACACATCAATACTACTATTGAGTGGCTGTGATTACAGTTCTTATACAAATATTAACATAACCCACTGATGATGTGGTCAGGTCAGTTCCACTTTAGAAAATATAACTTTCTGTAACATATATTTTTAAACAATTTGAAGGTCAGATAAAAGTTAAACATACAGGAAAATATTAATAAAGTTTGACTTTATCTAATAATTTTCGATATTTAATAAAAACTACATTGTATAAAATATGATCGCGTGATGTTCAAAACGCCTTCTCGGTTCTATGACTGCAGACGTAGCTACACGTGTTCACTGCATCACCGTGGAAACGGCTCATTTTATTAAACCAATCACGCTCGATTTCACCCAGATCTCTTTGATTAATGGAATCTGTTGAAGCTGTTTTATTCCGCCTAGTCTGATTATTTGAATGTGATGAAGATGATGATGGGGCTCTTCGTATCGGATGCGAAACGTCTAACGCGTCATCATCATCATCATCGACAGGCAAGACCTGATTTTCCATTACCTTAAATAATCATATATTAAAACAATATTTACACCCGTAAAGCTTCATTCAGACCCAGTAATGACGTGTGATGAAACAGACTGCTGTTAGCTAACTGGCGTTCCCTTTATCTTTTTCAGCCATCTATAAAGTTGTCGCAGCAAACAAGAAAAAAAAAACAATCCCCTCGCGAGGCAACACTGCGGTGTGAGATTACAGTAATGTAGCAGTAGCTGGCATATAAAACGATGCCGGCTTTTAGTGTCTTACCTTGACTCCCGGATCGGATGCTCGCTCGTGTCTCTCGCCGCCGAGCGCAATGACCGACAGTTACCTCCAGCGCGTGCTGTCACACCCGGAAACATTGCGTCATCTGACTCCATTTTTTTCAGCCAATAGTATTCTGGACAATGAAGCGAAAGCGACTTCCGGTTACTGCTAGTGCACTTCAGGTCACGACAATAAAAGTTCTAGTGATAATATTAGTAATAATAGACTTAAGACACACGTCTTTTGTTCTTTAGTTTAATAAACAAATAAATAATAAGCAAATAACGGTAAAAAGCTAATTGTAAATTTCAAATTTAGAGTCTGGACTGTGAAGTAGGAGCAAGTATTTCAGGGAGATATAATTCAGGGTCTGATATTAATATAATTTTCTTGTTCTGTAGTTACATATACACTTATGCAGTACAGCATCAGTGAGACTTATTGGAAATATGATGTTACAACAAGATTTGTGTAAAACAAAGAAAAATAATAATAATCAAAACACTTTGCTTATTGAGATCAGTTTTTATTGGCTGCTATTTACATGGTCATATATAAAAACAAAATCCAATTTTCCATGACTGTGAAATCCTGTGTTGTAGATTAATCAAATGCAAAAGCTGTTCAGTCCATTTACTTTTTGCCTTCCACCATGATGATATGGTAACCAAACTTGGTTTTCACGGGAGGATCGGTGTATACAGGTTTCTCCATAGTGCTGATGGCTAGAGCAAATGCTGCGTCCTGAAATGGTCCCACCATTGACCCTCTTGTCATCCAGCCAAGGTCACCCTGTATTCAAATCAAAGATTTAAACCATACAAACCGTCGTTAAGGTTGTCTTGATACTCTTTAAAAAAATAATTCAAATAACAAATCACTGAGTAGTACTAAAACATACTTTGATTAAAATTGTAAAAATAAAGGTATATGAATTTCTAAAGGTACTAAGCACCAGCTTTTTCCAGATGAATTAGTTTTCTACCTCGATTCACAGTTCAAATGTTAATACAGTACTGATAAACACTTTTTATAATTATGATAAAGTTAGAAATATCAGAAAACATTAATAAAGGGGGACTTTATCTAATAATATTAGATAATAAAAACTATGGCTCAAAACCTGCCTCTTAGATATATCAAATATATTTGCATATATTTTGGGCATGATCACATGATGTTCAAAATGCCATCTCGGTTCGAGGATTTTCAGTCCATCACCGTGGAAACAGCTCGTTTTAATAAATGAAACACAATTTCACCCTGAGCTCTTCGATTAATGGGATTCGGGAAAGCTGTTTTATGCAACATATTCTTTTATATAACTTATTTTAAACAGATTGATGAAGAATGATACAGAAAGGCTGTACACTAGTGTTTTAATAATAATAAGAATAATGTGTTTAGCATTCTATGCAAATTAGATTTTGAACAATTTTCAAACATGGATAGTCCATTAAATGCCATCTGCCGGTAAAAAAAAACGTGATCGACTCGGGTTCGAATCCGCCCTTTGGCGAAAATTTTTCTCCCTTTTCAAATTTCAAATCACATCAGAAAAACATTTCTTTTCAATTAAAATTAAGTAAATAATAAAAAGTTAAGGGTAGGTGTAGGGAGGGCTTTACTGTCCCAATAAGGTGGCATCCATTAAATTAGACGCAGTGAGTTATTATTGCATTCTGTTTTATAATGTACTACAATACAAAGGTGCAAACAATTGCCAATATTTGCAGTAAGTAGTATAAATAGCAGTAAATGCTGCTATTTTAACATAAGTATAAATAGAATCTATATATATTTGCACTTAGTGTAAATAGCATATCACAAAAAAAAAATACTGCTATTTGCACTTAGTGTAAATAGCCGCTGCCTTTTTTGATTACTGGCAGACTAATGCCGGCGATGCAATGTTGCTATTAAAATAAATAGAAACCTATAAATAAACTAAATAAACCAGAATTATTTCAAATATTTTGGAAATTAGATAATTAGGTTACCGCTGACCCTAAACCGCAACATTCTACTTTATTAACTTTCTAAAGTGTTACAGTGTTAGTGTTAGTTACATAACATGGACACTAAACATTCTGAATTATACATGCAGACATTCATATGAGGAGTTTAGCAGCAAATTAGTCAATCAGAGAACAAATTTTATTTTCGAACATGAAAAATTTACAGAGGTCTGGACATCGGTGACCTCATAGCTGGCTACTGCTACAAATCAACTGTTTATATAAATGGAAAATGTCTTACTCCTTGTCTGGCTTTGTCCTCACTGTATTGTGCTGCCACCTCACTGAAGCGCATACCAGACTTGAGTTTCTCCATTGCTTCCATACACTTGCCATGCTTTTCACACAGAATATGCCGAACCTATCAGAAAATAGAAAACAAATTTTTATAAAAAGATAAATAATCAATAGAACTGTCATTTGTTTGAATGGCACTATACATATAAAAACAAAAACACACACAACAGATGGAAAATGTGAAAAAGTTCATATAATGTCATACATTAATACCTATATGTATGCATACATATTATGTATATATTGTGTATTTTTTGTAATATTATGTAATATTTATAATTTAACATTTCTGAAGTACATTTACAAATGCATGCAAGAATTTAATATTCATATTATCATTTTAATGTATATTAATAGGAACTTAGATTCAATGAAACAGCTGTCATTCAAAAAATGTTACATACTACAATTGGTCTTTCTGGAAACATCTGAAATTAACTGCATGCCATTTTACTGTCATTTGGTAACTACTCATATATATATATATATATATATATATATATATATATATATATTTAAAACAATTTAATAGTTTTCATTTTTCATGTTTTTAGTTTTAGTCATTTTATAAAGTGTTGCTGTTGTTATATTTACTTGTTTTTTTTATATTTTAATTTATTTGCATTTTAGTTTTAGTTATTTTAGTTAAAAAAGTTTTATATATATATATATAATTTCAGTTAGAATTTATTGTATTTGTAAGCAACATTTTTATGCAGATACAGTATGCAGATGTTTACCTTTACAGCTGTTCCTCCTTTCTGAGTCTTCTCCTTCTTATCACTGTCTCCACTGCCCGAAGCAGCTGCCCCTGTCCAAGTAAAACAAATGTATATAAGTATATCTTAAAAGTACAGCTGTGCAACTAAGATAATACCTAACCATTTGTATGTGCACTTGTACTATTAAGCTTTTTGAAATAACCATATTAAACGAAAGACACATTTGGCCACAGTACTCCCTCATTTTATACTTTAAAACATTTAGTAAAGATATAATATCATTAAATATTTAATTAGCACTATATTGTCTTATACCAAAACAAGACCAAATCAACAGAAATACAGCATAATGTAACTGTTTACAATATGTTAGCCAACAAGCTAGCTAGCATGTCAGCACAAATATTAAAGCAGCTGTCAAATTATATGCTATAAAACTTCGATATGGTGTCATTTGTTAGATTTTGTTCATGAAGCGTCATTTATTTGTTGTTTACCTTTAGCACCTTTGCCACCTTTTCCTTTTGGAGGCATTTTCTATCTCCTCGTGTCGGACGTGTTTCCACTGAAGCTTCTTCTAGCACAGAAGAGCTAACCTTAGCAACAGATCTCCACGCGGTTAGACTGAAAATTACACAGCAGGTTTTTTTTTTTTTTGCCTATAGTTTTACAGTATACGTTATTTTAGGCTGTGTTGTGTGCTAAAGGATGCACGCAATGCAACTATTTAACCAATGCAAAGAAACTATCTTTGTCTTTGACTACACTTTGTTGAAACAACTTTGCGCATATATGACAAGAAAGGACGCTCTTAAGTACATTCATTGAAGAGGCATGAAGAATTTTAGTTTTCGCTCGAGTAACAATCGATTTGTTAATTATTTATTTATGGTGATGGACAATATATGGGTTAATGTAATTTAATTACAACAAATTAATTTAATTACAATTAATAAAAAAATTATAAATGTTTGCGCAAATGTGCCCAGCAATGATGCTCGTGAACAACACAACACCGCAGACCCATGACCACCTGCTTTTGTGGAAGGAGCGTCGATCTTATCACATTAAAAATCATTAAAATGTTCAAAGTTGTCGGTTTTACGCATTTTTGTTTTAAATTACGCATGACTCATTTAAATTAAGTAATTGGTTCGTCTTTAAGCAGCTAATGCTCGGAACGAATCAGATTTCCGTTGGCTGAGAAGCAGCTGTTACCATAGTAACATAAAGACAACACAGCCGCCGCCTTCTGCTCGTGACACATCGAGTGGCAACGACGCATTATCTTAAAAAAGGCCTTATTTAAACTCGTTTTGGTCAATAAGGCATGATGACCCACAGGTAACAAATATTTTTAACATGTTTACTTTCCAAAAAGTTTGTTTCACCTGCATGACAAACAGTTTAGAAGTTGATTTATTGAAGACTCATATAATAACTCTGTTTAAGTTACATATCTGGTGTTTCCTTTAGACAGACCATTTCTTATCCAGAAGATAAGTTGGCCATATTCATATCAAGCTCTTAATGGGACGAATGAAATATTTCTGCCAGCATCAAGGGAACATGTTTGGTGATTTGATAGTGTCATGGAGAAATATGATAAAGTCCTGACTCTTGGCAGAGGAGGAGCAGGTGTGGTGATGTTAATGAAACATGTCGAGACAAAGAAATTATGTGCAGTCAAGAGAATCCATGTGGACAGTTCCCGAAAAACAAAGAGCAAAGATGCTGTGTTGCAAGAGGCAGATATTCTCAAGAGCTTGAAGCATCCTCATATTATAACATGGATTGACACTTTCTTTGACACGGCTAATGAGCATATTTACATTGTTATGGATTATTGTGATGGTGGGACGCTGGATGACCACATTAAAGAGCAGAAGAGCGGGGAATACTTTGCAGAATGCAAAATTATGGACTGGTTTGTGCAAGTAGTCATGGCCGTCAGTTATATCCACTCTGAAAAGATCCTTCACAGAGATATCAAGCCTTCCAATGTGCTGTTGACCAAGAGAGGTGTGATAAAGCTCGGGGATTTTGGAATATCAAAGATTATGAACCACACGCTCGATATGGCCTCCACCTGTGTGGGAACCCCCAGTTATCTGAGTCCTGAACTCTGCCAGGACGTCCCGTACAGCACCAAATCTGACATGTGGGCTGTTGGCTGCCTGCTGTATGAGCTCTGTGCCCTCAAACCAGCATTTGAAGCTAAAAATCTCCTGAGTCTGTTTTACAAGATCATTAAAGGAGAGTATGTCAAGATCCCAGAGAGGTATTCAGAAGACATTCATACATTAATCGAGAAAATGCTGTCCTTGGTTCCCGAGAATAGACCGAGTGCGACCAGCATACTTAGCCTGACATATATGCAAGAACATCTGGGAAACTTCATCACGCATCAGGAGAAAGAACTTACAAAGGTGATTGCTGAATCCAGACCTCAAACAAAAGAGGATCTTAATCTAGAAATGGCATCGGTGGAAAGCAGAACAGATAGCGACAAGACGCTGCAAGCAGAGACATCATGCAGTGCTGAGGAGGAAGTGGCCCTCGAAGGAGCAGAGTCTGATTATTCAGAGGACTTTGATGAACATGATAGCTGTGCATCCTCAGAGGATGCTTCGAGGGCAGACGTGTCCTCCAGTCTTGCCAATGTGGTTGAAGAGGCATTTGAGGAATCTAGTGGTAAGAGTGTGATGCAACCGTAATAATATTTTCAATTGTTTTATCAATATTATTATTATTATTAGTTGTAACTCCAGGGCAACGGGCGTAGGCTGATGGTGATCTAAGAGTGATTTCATATGTTTCCTGCCTTTTTCAACGTCTTTGAGAAATCTCTACATGTGTTTTTCTTGACTTTTGACAGTTGTGTTTGAAGACGAAGACATCTCTGACTATCCAGATGACTTTGAAGAAGCTGATGATGACGATGACCTGGCTGAGGTGGTCAGCTTCGCCAGAGATGCCATGAACTGTGTTTCAGAGAATGACCTGTTTGATGTGGAACTGGAGCTCAAGGATGAAGACGGTTTCTCGGTCACAATGAAAATGTTAAAAGAGAGATACATGGGTAAACATGCAAATGTAACATTTTACTACTATTACTATTTTACTTTTTTCACTTGATATGTTGGTCCCATATGATGAATTTAACAATGTGCTTCAAATTTAGTGTTAAATTTACAAGGTTGCAATGGTCTGGTGATTTGGAGAATATGATTTCTGTCATTACTGTTTTAGAGCATTTTAAATATATATATACACACATACACACACACACACACACACATACACATACATAGACTTTGTATTGAATCATCTAGTACATCTGCAAACACCGTTTGCCAACACATCTGGTTCTCCGAGTGTCTCAGTAAATGCTTCTCTGCTTTCTGGGTTTATAGAGGATGTTGGAGCCTCAGTTTATGAGGAAATCAGTGGGCACTTTCTAAATGGCCTCACGCCAGAAGACCTGCTGCCACAATTCCAGCACATGATCGGGACAGACCATCTGGAGACCTGCTACCTCATTTTCAACCTTGACCAAGAGACCACATGCTGAATCATGTCTGTTCAATTTAGAGAAAGTCATTCTCTAATGATGAGTCACTCTTTAATGATGAACCCCAGAAAATGATGGAATTGTATGAAGCATACAGTGTATTTTAAATAAAGAATTTTGTAATATATGTAATCATATATGAATTATAATTAATATTTTGAAATAGTGAGGACTTATAGATATTTGACATCAAGAAAATGGGACGTTTGAAACTCCTTTGAAAGTGTTACCTTGTATAACCAGAAGGTGGCACTCTATAGTAAGAAAATGTGTGGTGTTAAAATACCAGTCCAGAAAATAAGCACATCAGTCACCCATATCAACACTTACAGTAACATCACAAGGACTGAAGTATAAAACGGCTGCCTTTTAAATGTACTATATTTTAAACATTAAAATTAATTATATCAGTGGCACCCAGTCGACTACTTTTTTCAAGCGATTCAAACCATTTTTCTGCCTAAAGCTGAGAAATGATCTTTTAACACAGCCGTTAAACAATGCTTGTAAATGTGAAAGCCGTGAGGAACATCATGTGAACATTTCCTGCTGTGATTTCACTCCACTATTGCAATGTAAAACAGAAGACATTAGCTGAATTTGTAAATTGATGGGCCACAGCTGCAGTTGTTTTCCACTTAAGGCGTTTTCCCTTAAACTTGTCCAGATTTTTCCAACAGAGAATTAGAGACAGATAAACTGCCATGTGTAACTGTATGAATGAGCCTGCATTATATATCATTTCAGAATGTTCACGATCTTCCTCTAGACGAAAGTGTGTTATCAAGCCAGCATTAACATGCGAAAGCTGCATCAAATTTTCTTTTTTGCCAGTATAAAATGACATAGATGTCCTCACATATAATGTGGTTTTGGCTGTAGATCCTTGTTCATCAAAAAACAAGGCCATGCTGATGTCAAAACGAGTGTGTTTTTATAGATTAGAGTGGAATGAACCGATGTAGAAGTAAGATCCAACTTACAAACTTAACCTTTTCACTTGTATCTTCAGGGCTTCGTACTATAGTTTGATGCAGTACTGATTGATTGCTGTGTGAGAGCTCCACCCTTCAGCTCAAATGTGCTTTATTCTTGCTTTTTTGTTTGCAAGTTATTCAAAAATGAGGCTAGGGTCCTAATTAAGAGACTTCATTTGTGTTTGAGTCAGAGTTTTTGACATGCACCATTAGTAAAAAATAAATACAAATTTAGAAAAATGATAAGCTGATCTTTATTCACTTGCTGTCTTGATGTTTTCCTTGGTGTGTCCTAATTATATTTTACTTCAATGATGAATTTAACAACTTGGTTGAATTAAAATGTAGTGTTTATTGTCAAATTATATTTGTACATGTTGCTGCCAAGGTTGCAGTGGTCTAAATTAATATTTGGAGAGGATTTATAGACTATTGTTTTCATTGTTTTAAAGGGTTCAAAAATTACTAGAATAAATTGTATATATAATACATAAATATTTAATGGGAATAGAAAAGAGTATTTTTTAACTTTTTAAATTACAATAAAACAGATTTCTGTAATTTAAACAGTATTTTACTGTAATATGTACACTGTACAATTTGCGGCAATCTCTTTACATGGTATATATATATATATATATATATATATATATATATATATACATACATGTAAATGTCAGGTTTTAATATGCAATTGGCTTTGTTTGCCTCTTATTGCTGAAAAAAAGCAAGTAATTTTTCTTCTTATAGGCAAGGATTTTTGTCTGGAGGACTGCCCCATTCTTTGGCAAACATTCAGAAAAGTCATCTTTAACAGTCATGATATTCCAAAGAGAAAGGAAGTGCTCCAGAGAGGATGAGAGAAACTCAGGCAAACATGTTTCCCCTGACCTTTAATAGACAGCACATGTCTGGCCTACATCGGTGTGAGATTTCTCTGCTAGATAGAATAGATTAGCATACTGCTCCTCACAGATGAGTTCCATTGAAAGCTGGATGTTTAAATTCCTCATTTTCTTATCAGTAAATATTTTAATTGGAAAACATTTGTTCCTCCAGTACTGTAAATCAAACCCACTTGACTAGATTTATTCAAGACCATAGGAAGGAAGTAAAGAAACATGCATGATAGATAGTGAAGCTAACAGCATCAAAGTTTTGTCCCTCTTCCAAGCAGCAGAATACTACAAACAATAATAACCTCCAGGATGACTGATTTTTGGCAGAGCGCGAAAATATTGATGTGCCATTGTTTCCGGCGAAACAGCCTCACTGGAGACCAGTGAGTATTAGAGAAGTGAGGTGGAAGATGGTGACAATAGCCTGCACTCTACCCTGCTCTGGATGCATCTCCAGAGACAGCATCACAAACCCCATCTCCCTGTGAAAAACAGCCCTATTCTAACCCAAGACCACAGAGACTAAAAGCAGCACTGAAAATGACATCTAACTCATCAGCTACGACTGTGTATGAAAGCAAATTGCTTTATCCAGCGGGAGAGTAAAAGCCATATGTACAGGAAAGGTTGATGGCACTTTACCTGATCTCACCATCTTGAGCTGACGCTAGGATAAAAATAACTAGGACAACAGCTGTCTGAGCGGCTTATGTCAGGATTGTACAACATGAATCAAACCATGAAACTATGAAACTGTACAGCAGAGATTCATACTACAGTTCAGCTGTTAAATATATGAGCTTATAGGTGTTACTACTTTGAATAACCATATGCTCCAGTTAAATGTTAGTCAGTTATTTAGAAAATATCAGCTCATTACAACAGAAGTCTGTTTAGTTTAGGCCTTAGATTTCAAGAAATGAAAAAGATATGCAGTTGTGTCAGTTATTTTTAAGACTTGTTATGACGTTAAAATATGAATTTTTGTTCTCCACAATGTGATTTTAAATTTCAAACATCTGACTTTGTTTCATATAATTGCGACTTAACTCACACAAGGAATTTTTTATTTCCTATGTGTGATTTTATCTTGTGTGACCTTAAATTTTGCACTTGCAATGTTTATTCTCATAACTGTGACTTTATAACTCACAATGTGACTTTGCATGCCACAATATGACTTTATATTTTAGAACTCATTATGTGAGTTTATATCTTTCAATTATAATTTATAATTTACAATTTTATATCTCTCAAATGTGATCTTATATCACAATTTGACATTAAAATATTTCATTTCAAAGTTTAAACAATTAAATTAGAATGTTTCTCATACTTGAGTTTTTATAACTAATAATGTGCCTTTATTTATGACTTCATATCTCCACAATATTACTTTAAATCTTGCAATTGTGACATTGTTTCTTATAACATAGATTTTATAACTCACAAAGTGACTTGCAGTATGACTTTCTGTCTCCCAGTTGTGATTTTATATCTCCACAATATCTTTTTAAATTTCAGAAATGGGACAATATAACTCAGTTATATAATGGAACATTATAACTCAGTATATGACTTTAACATTTTCTCTCGATGACATTAGGCTGGAATATTGCAAAGCAATTTCACAACTGTGACTTTGTTTCTTATAATTTTGAATTTAAAACTAATTGATCTTATTTGATACTTTATCTAGGCTAACCTTAGGTTTTTTCTCTGACACAGAAACAGGCTTTCATAGAAAGCACCACAAAATGTGACTCTTTAAATAATGCACCTTGTTTCACATTATCAGAATGTAAAGTGGGAAGTTTACTAAGTACTGTAAAAAGTGACTAGAGAACAGTGCTCACGTTTCCCCTCACCCTGTATGACACATAATCGCAAATGATGAGAACAGGTCAAAAGCAATTACATGTTAGAAAGAGGTGTCACGGAACATAATTTCACTTTATTACCAGACATAAAGGAGACCTTGAGGTGTGAGTCTTTGTTCGATCTCCGCTCAGTCTTAGGGCTGCGGTGGGGCACTTTAAGAAGAGCTATTGTAGATGTCCTTGTAAACGATCAGTGTCAACAGAGGGCATTTTATGGAGTTTGTAGTGTGCTCCTGAGCGGATTATCCCATGATGAGAGGTGACGGGGTCTTTACGCCCTTCAGACGTTAGCCGAAACTGGCAGAATATAATTTCCAACTTTATAAAACTGAATTCAGAGTGCAAAGCTCTGAGAGTGACACCTTTACCACATGATGGATTCTGTGGATATTATCACAGAAATTTGTTATTTTAAGTCATGCATGGACAGGCATTTTCTGGTCTCACTGATAGTATTTTGTCCTTGAGTGACAGTTATCTCAAAGAGAAAGTCTTTAAAGGCTAGTTAAAATTACAGGATGCAACGGACAGCAAGATCAATTTTTCCCATCAGATCCTTTAATCCAGTTTATTGGAGGTCCAGTAACACTAAGCACAATATTGTGATATTAAAGGGGATTGGTCCCATTCTGCTATTGTTGTTGCTGGTCTGTAATCTTCCTTATCTTACAATAAATGGTGCAGACAATTTGGACCACTCAAAAGAGGAGTGTTTGATGTGCTGGAACAGTAATAGGCCTAAAGCGGTTTTGTGATCCCTCAGGCACCTTGTCAACATTAGGATCTCCTTGGTGTTTGTTTTTGATTCACTCATAATTCATAAGCTCGCTGACATTTGAAGCCAGTAGGTGGCGATTTTTATTTTATTTTTTTATTCACACTACACATTCATAGATATGGAACATACTTCTTTAAACATCTGCAAAGTTTGTTTTACAGCTAATTGATTTCAAATGCAAATATTGCCTTTATGAAATAATCAATCACTGAATCAATTAATTTAGAAAATAAACTAGATGCATCTGAAATTGCATACTTACTAAGTACTATAAGAACGTACTTAGACACCATTAAATGTTCTATATAGTATTAATTAAACAAAATTAGGATACACCATGTTGTTATTAACATGTGATCTCCAGTTTTCAGCTGAAGCTTAAGCCAAAGTGCTTGTTATATTTAATATTGGACAAAGGCAAGCAGATCTAAAGACAAATTTTGTCCTTCCAGTGGCTATTCTTCAAGTCCTAAACCATATTCTCCACAGGCCACTTTACATTTCATTTTACAGTGGTATGAAAACCCACTTTTTTTCTCAGTGGGTGGTGGAGGTCTTTGGAAGCGTTCTCACTGGGGGAATCCCGAATGCGTGGAGACAGCAGAGAAATTGAAGATAAGTCTTGTCTAAATGGAAGATCTGTACAAGGACCTTGATGAACAACTGTGCTTTCCTTTCTAAGATTTCTATCTAGGAATGTGCTGTGCATTCACCAACGACTGGAACATGAGCAGAAACCAGCAATACATGAATACTTTTTTTCATATATGAACATTTGTAAGAATATGCTTCCAGCTAACTAAACTATGTTCTAAGGATGTTTTGCTAACGTTCCCACTAAGTTATGATAATGTTGTGTTTGAATCTCCTCAGATTGTTCAAAAATGTATTTATTTATTTGGTTTGTGAACATTTTGCAAATATTGAATTGCATAAAATTTGCTAATATTATGGGAACATTACTTATAACCTTTCTCAGAACCAACTGAAAGTGGTAATGTTTAAAAAACACATCAAACTGTATTTACACAACACTGTTTTCAACTAAAAAAGGAAAACTTTTTATGCATTCTGGCCATTTACACAACCGTGGCATTTTGAGGGCCTGGAAACACAAACTTTTGAAAATTATACCATTATTATAATTGTGTAAACTACAAAACCGCAAAATTGTGAAAAACAGTGAAAACGTCTGCATGCACATTACGTGCTCAGTCTATAGGTGTAGCGTGTATTGTTTCTTTACAAAGTGACATCGCCATCTACTGGCCTGGCATGCATAATACAGCATTTTTATTCACCTCTGTGGATCCATGTGAACAGCGATCATTTTGACACCATTGTCGTCTCTACATGGAACTTTAAAAAAATGCAAAGGACAAACTTTTCTGTTTAGTACATCACTGTTGTGTAAATGTACCCAAAGATGTTTCAGAAAATTGTCCCATGAATAGATATCAAACAAGATTGAACCAAGACCCAATAACCAGATAAGACCACATAACTTTAAGCTAATACTAAAAAAATTGTTACGAGTTGAACATTATGAAGAGCCTTACTAGAACGTTAGCCAAAGTTCTGAGAATGTCACATGTTAGCTGGGATTTATAGTACATAACATTACAGAAAAAAGCTAAATAAAATTCATTACTTCCAGTTTAATTTGCCATTATCAAAAATAAAAGAGTAATGATGGCAAACATCTTCAGTGTGCCAGAGAGTGAATGCTCATAATCTTTTCAGCCCTTTTTTCATAATTATGCCCAAGGGGAAGGCAGATAGACACTTTTAACAAATTACCTGTCACCCATGCAAGCATCTTTATACTTTTTAATCTCAACATCCTTAATCTAAACTCCTTTAAAAGCCATTTCAGTTGAAGCAAAATATGCTTCAGATGCTCTCTCAGTATGACTGTCTGTGATTTACCCAGCCTGCAATAGTGTGATGCGATCTGTGGTGCAAATGATCTAATTAGTCAAATATCTTGACCCAAGTCTGCATGTCTTGCTCCTTATGGTGGAAGCTTGTCAGTTGGAGAGTTGTTTGCTTCGGCTAATTGTGAATGCGTGAAGGGTTCTTGTCCTTTTCAGGAGAGCAGAGGCCGACAGCAGGAGGCTGGGAAATAAGCTGCCCTCGTTTGGTAAAAAGAACAAGTCACCTCCAGGGCTCGAGGTCACGTCAGCCTCGTTTCCACCACTCTTTCTCCTTCAAATAGTCTTTTATCTTTCCATTGCCACAGGAAGGAGATGACTCACAGTAGATGAGGAGATTTCAAATGGGGTTAAGGAAGAATGATGGCTTGGTATGAACATCTAAAGGAGATGTGATATTGAGGGTGAAAATATGGTATGTAAATTATGAAACTGATCAAATCAAATTGCAATGAATTAGAGATTAGAAGCCGATTTAAGATCTATGTACAGATAATTTAATGAAGTACAGAGATAATCCAGAGATAAAAACCAGTGGCAAGAGACCAAAAACCAAAAACAGGAAAGTACATTTTAAATAGGAATGTAGTTTTTATTTATTTCATTTATGAATAAATAAAATTCATACATTAATGTGAATAAATATTATCAATTACAATTAGATTTTAATATATTTTATACATATTTATAAACTTTTATATATATTTAAGAAACATTTCTTATTACAGTTGTGCTGCTTAATAGTTTTGTGGAAACTGTGATATTATTTAGGATTCTTCAAGGAATAGAAATTAAAAAAATATATATATTTATTTGAAAATTTTCTGGTTATAAAAACTATAGTTAATGAAGTGTTTACTGACAGTTTTGATTAATTTCTTCCTAAAAATCATACTCACTCCAAACTTTTTAATGTACGTATGATAATATATATTTTTAAATAATAAGAAAAACCATGTTCATTCTACATAGCAAACCTCTGTGGGTTTGAAACATAAGGTTCACACATGAACTTAAGGTGCATTGAGAAGAATAAAACGAGTTTAGACAAGTGTAACAGTCAATGTATCTAATGTGGATTATTCCCAGGTCACTAGCCATTTCTGATCTCAGCTCTATTTTTTATATTTCACACACATAACCGTACATTCAACATGGCATATTTTGCTTGCAGGGAGCCAAAGACTTCATGAGATATTTGCCTCAAGAATGGTTTTTTTCTTGCATCTATGAAACATATAATAAATGCATTTATCATGTTTAATGATAAATGCATCAATTCTCATAGAGGATTCAAGACAGATATCAGTCTTTCAAAGCATCTGAGTCGTGATCTCCTTTATGAGTAGTGGTGTATCTTCACAACACAAATTTGATCCATTTCAGAGCAAAGTATATGAAAACTCGGCTTGAGTCAGATACACAGTACATCAGAGAGTTCTGAAGCACACAAACACCTAAGCCAATTTAATATCTTTGTTTCTGAATTGATCTCTTTGCATGTGGTCGCCAACATTGTTTTCAATATTTTTCAAAAATCCAACTGAAAACGTAACAATACAGCAGGGGTCTTCAACAGGGGGTCCACAGCAGTACTGCAGGGGGGCCTAGGAATGATTGTTTGAGCTCAGTTTTACCAAAATCTGTTTAAAACAAAAATACAACATTAAGTAAACTCTAACTAAAGTTAAGAAGATTTATCAAGTAAAATAAAAACCGTACAAGAATAAGGTTCGGCATCTGTAAGGCTCTGTGTTTTCATATGTCATGTGATTCCCACCTTTCCCTTGTGTTTATGCCGTGTGCTTTTGTTTCAGTTGGGTTTCATTCTCATTGGTTCATTAATTTGATTATGGTAGATGCTGCAAATTTCCTCGTTAGTAGTTTGTATTTATAGTCTTTATTTTGCCTTGCATCTTTGTGTTCCCTTGTCATCTTTGATGCTGTGGTCCACTGTTATGAGTGCCATGTCCATACCATGCATTATTTAAGTTTAAGTCATGTTTATTTTCAAGTAATTGTTTTGTTTGTACACTTTTTCAGTGGAACAGTTACAGCATCAATAAAGATTATTATAATGGCTTGGCAATGTAAGCATCGTAACACTATGTAAACATTACTATGGCATGATATGGATAAACACACACATACACACACACACACACACACACACACACACACAAATTGAGTCAATACCTTTTTTTGTTTCATCTGTTTTGTCTGGCTCAGGAAAAATGGCCCATCACTCAATGTAAGTTGCCATTCTAAGAGCTGTCAGTCAGTAAATCTGCAGAAATGGATGGATTGTAAAACATACATTTGTTTTACATACAAGCATGTACAATTACACGGGAAATGCTCACTGTGTTTGAGGATGGAGTGATGCAGTTTGACTCATGCAGCAAATGAGCATGACACGGAGCCCTAATAAGAAACTCAAATTCAGACTTCACTGTAGTGCAACATTATGAAGCAGACTTGCCTCTTATCAAAAAATGTTCCATGATATTCATGCCCTCGAGGAGCTTGCTTTTCCTCCCAAATGCTGCATATGTCATCTTAAAGGAATAGTTAACCCCAAAAATGTTGCTGAAATTTACTCACACTTAGGCCATCCAATATGTAGATGAGTTCATTGGGACATATTTTGAGAAATAACATATTCTTTGAAAACATGACTTGTTCATCAGAGGATCCTATGCAGTGAATGGGTGCCATCAGGATGAGAGTCCAAACAGCAGCTATAAACAATAATCCACAATCCACATGACTCCAGTCCATCAGTCAATGTCTTATGGAGTGAAAAACTGAATGTTTGTAGAAAACAAATAACAAATTAAATGAGGCTTTTTAATTTTAACCATTGGTACTCACCAAAATATTAGTAAATCCATAATGCTTCATCCAGTGAAAAAGTCCATCCCCCATGTCCCTCTCACATCAAAATCCACCAACATTATGGATAAAGGACTTGTATTTTAGCTGGAAACAACGAATGGAAGTTAAACCATTTTTAAATTATGGATTTATTTCTTACAAACCTGCAGTTTTACACGTCACAAGATGTTATTTAATGGACTTTAATGGACTGATGTGGATGTGATGTGGATTACTTGTGATGCTTTTAAGTTTGTTTGGACTCTCATTCTGATGGCACCCATTCACTGGAGAGGATCCATTGGTAAGCAAGTGATGAAAAGACCCTTCAATATTTTTGTAAATGCATCTATGAATCTATAAAATACTTGTCCTGGTCTAAATTCAATAATCTCCTCATGATACTTCTAGATGAAATTTCTAGCCGAATCCCACTGAGGTGTGGCATTTCATGTGCAGTTCTTGAGAAGAAATGGCAAGCACACTGAAGGGCATCAAAATACCACAAAAAAATCTTTTGGAAACTCTTACCCAGAATGACGTAAAACTCCTCTGAGACAATGGTCAAAGCAGACTCCGGAGAGAAAGATGGCGCAGCACACCGACAAAACAGACTGGTTCAGAGTCACTGAAGCCTGAGAAAGACAAAAACATCCTGCTCATCTGTGTCCTTGGAGGAGAAGACACGTGCTCTGGAGTCTCAGAGGAAGGACAGCAGCAGCCTCCAGCTGTGTGCAGGCATTAGCACAGCCACAAGTACCTACGCTTGATCAGTGACTCAATGTTACACAACTCTTCAATAGTATTCACGGATAATGTGGCTAGACAAGCACAGAGGACAAACACACCTGCTAGAACTCAACACTGCTGATTGCTACAGTTGTAAATGGTGTTTACAGTTCACTCAACAGGAGCACATTTACACATTTAGGAGAAGGCTTTAAACACTGTGAGCACACATCAATATTTTGTGCTCTTAATTAGCAAGCTCTGCTAATTGCCTTGAGAACTGATAAGGAAATGTGGGCGTTGCACACCAGAATGGTGCCAGGATGCTGGAGGCAGCTTTGTGATGTCAGCTGGGAAGGAAGAAAGAAAAGCTGGTTCAGAGAGTTGTAAAATTTTTTATAAGCTTAGTCATTTTCTTACTAATATATATATATTTGGGGGAGTCGTGGCCTAGTGGTTAGAGAGTTTGATTCCTAACAATATGGTTGTGGGTTCAAATCTCGGGCCGGCAATACCACAATACCGGCATCATACCCCCAACTGCTCCCCGGGCACCGCAGCATGAATGATGCCCACTACTCTGGGTGTGTGTTCACAGTGTGTGTGTGCATTTTGGATGGGTTAAATGCAGAGCACGAATTCTGAGTATGGGTATCTTATCAATGTCTGCTCTGAAAGGAGAGATTTTAGTTTTTAGTTTTTTTTTTTTACATCCTGATCATATTATTCCTTAGCTTTTTTTTCCCCTTCTTCTCGATATTATTAGCCTAACTAAGCTGACGTTTACAGTTACTGAAACATTATAAATGTGTGGTTTTTTTTTTACAAACCACAGAATGAAAGCCTATTAATGACAACACTGCAAACTTTTAATAGCAAAATGGTCCTAGGATTAAAAATTTATGTTTTAATGGCCTTCAATTGGGACATTGGGGACAAAGGTCCTGAGTGTAACTATTTTCTGTACCAAGTGTAAAACAGATTTATTAAAGGAAATAAGGGTGAAATATTACAATAATAATAAAAAAAAAAAAACACACAGCGTTAACACAGGTAAAATGATCAAAAAGACAAAAATGTCCATAAGGAAGCAATATGCAGCTACTCATGTGATATTGTTCAGATATATTATAGTGAGGAGACTTTAATTGGGAGTAAGGCATGGTGAGCCTGCTACTAAAATATAAAATGGATCAAATATGTGCAACCTTCTTCAAGAAATTCTGTATTTTTTTCAATGAAAACAATACTCAGAACACTTTTGTGACTGCATGGGATGGAGGAACATAAAAAACACTACAAATTGAATTTGCAATTTCCCCATTCAGGATTGTCTAACCCAACCAAAGCTCTTACTCAAATGAAACAGGCACTAATCATCAGAGAACAACTGTAAACACTCATGTCTAAATGGCCTGGAAAATGGGGCATAGTAATAAGCTTCAAGCCTTTCAAGCTGCTTTCTCCAGAATCCTGTGACAGCTTTCAAAGTGGAAGTCTAGAAGCATACGAGTCAAGGTTGCTCATCTCGTTTATTATGAGCGCCTGAACTAATTAGGTAAACACTGTGCCCTGAATAAATCTGTAGTTAATCTTTCTTTATCCTCATGAAAGACTGATTCAATTAAATATCAAAGGGTTAGACAAAACTAGAGAGGACACAGGAAAATCATTCCCAGATGAACGAAGAGGTATTTTTGAAGAGGTGTTTACGCAGAACATGCGCAACTAGATCAAAGATCTCAGGTGCTCGATTTCATTCATTAATCGACTGACATTCAAATGATCATCGCTCTTACCCAAGAGATCACATCTCAAAGGCTTAAGCTATCTGCATCCATCTCTACGGCATATCCTTCCTCCCACTGCTTTCAAGAATTGTTTTTGGATAATTCAGTTAAACAGTGAAGTCTACATTAACATTATAATCATAATAACTGATATTATTACAGAAGGATGTAGCACTCTGATCATCTGGTGAATAATAGAAGCATGACAGAGAATTAAATTATCTTCAAGTCATTATCTGTATGCCTGTCAAACGGCTCTGGACTAACAATATAGCTAGACAGAAAAAATAAAATAAAAATAAATACAAGAAATTGCAGTTTTAGTCTTTTTTTGTTTGTTTTAGTTTTGCGCCGTTTATCAGTCTAAAAATCCCTGATACTGTAATTACTTCTCCCATACCGCTTTTCCCAGTATGCAAAAAATCTCAATTGTCAGTAATTCTGTTTTATACAAATTTTGGTGAATTTGCAGTGCCATCATGTCCACGTCTAAGTTTAAAGTCCCCTTGAAATCCAAATTAAAGTTTTTGGGTGTTAGTATCAATACATTAGTCTTAAGATTATCTATAAGGCCGTGTGCTCCTAAACAGTGACAAAGTTACTATTTGGAAGATATAAGCATTAAATTCTTGCAGTTCGGTACTTCCGTCAAAACAGCTCAACTTTCATTTGATGTCACATCATACTTCATCTTCTCATCAAATCTTCTGCCCAATCAAATGCTCTCAAGAATCTGAAGCACCCGCCACCTGCACTTTTAATAGACGTTGAAGCGCCAACTGAGATCAGTCACTTGTTCACAGTGTAGTATTTCCTGTGCAGTGAAAGACTCATAGTGTACATTGTAGGTGATAGGGAACAATTCAGAGAGTGCAAATAAGATTTTGATTGGTGCAAATGAGGTCTGGTTTCACATTGTTTCACGCAAACTGTGGCAGTGCACATCCGGACTTTGGCTCGTTGGTATCAATCCCTCTTTCAGAAGCAATCTTTGCACAACTCCACGGCTGAACTGACCTTCGTTTTGAGGCAGTACAGTGTAAAATTTTAGCACAAATGTATAGGACATTTCCTTCAAAAATTAACCATCGTTTCCTTGGTGGTCTATGGAGACTCCTATTTTCGTTGGTGCATCCCAACACACGACACTTTTAATGGCTCTTTGGTGCTGAAA